>NC_079445.1:3406449-3556449 GCF_903798145.1 Danio aesculapii | reverse complement strand
TTTTATGAGTTACTGAATCATTTATTGAAAAATCGATTAATGATGAATATGGGTTGCACAAATTATAGTGTTAGATTTCTACGTTTAGCATTATCAGCAACAGTAGAATCAGAAATCAGAATCAGAAAGAGCTTTATTGAATCAGAAAGAGCTTTACTGCCAGGTATGTTCACACATACGAGGAATTTGTTTTGGTGACAGAGCTTCTACAGTGCAACAGGATAACAGAGACAGGACAAATAACAGATAATAAAAATATTTTAAAAAATACAAGTAAGTAGTGAATGCAAATATACAGATTGACAAGTGTATGTACATGTTTATTACTATATACAATGTTATATGTGCAGCTGTTATGTGCAAATTGGCATGTAAAGTGTGTTGTTAAATAAGTGTATATGTGTATAGCAGTAGTGATGTTGGTTCCACAATTATTATCATCAAGTGTTCATGAGATGGATTGCCTGAGGGAAGAAACTGTTTCTGTGTCGGGCTGTTCTGGTGCGCAGTGCTCTGTAGCGTCGACCGGAAGGTAAAAGTTCAAAGAATCAGTGTGCTGGGTGTGAGGGGTCCAGAGTGATTTTGGCAGCCCTCCTGCTCGCTCTGGATAAGTACAGTTCTTGGGGAGTAAGAAGGGTTGTACCAGTGATTCGCTCAGCAGTCCGAACTATTCGACGTAGTCTTTGGAGATCGTATTTAGTAGCTGAGCTAAACCAGACAGTTAGTAGGAGAAACAGTGAATCTTTCACAGTTCTGAATATTTTACTATTATTTTTTATTCAGCAGATTATTTCTTATATTTATTTCAAATAAAATGACAGGTTCTATGTTATTTTTGTTAAAACCAAAAGTGTCTTGCAGTGCTGTTTTTGTAATTAATGGAAAGCAGCTGACATTTGACTCCTCCCCTTTTTGGCTGATCAGAAAAATGGTCCGATCCGTGACTAAAAAAACCATAAAGTGATCTGAACCGTGAGATTGGTGATCCATTACACCATGTAGAACTCACATTTTTAAAGCAGAATAACTGACTTCATCATTTTTTTTAGATACATATGTCTATTTAGCATGTTTTCCTTAATATCAGCAAACATATGGTATTTTAATGCTTTAAAAGAGTCAAATGTGTACATACAGCACCTTTAAGTTGTACTGGGATGAAATTGCATTGTAGAGAGAGAGAGAGAGGAAAAATGCCTACAAGTTGTTTTATAATTTTATTCAGAAATAAATGTTTGCAAAGTTTACACTTATATTGTGGCCTGAACTAGGGGTGGGCGGTACACCGGTGTCATAGTCATAACCGGTGTGACATTGCGCCACGACATGGGTTTTCTAATACCGTCAATACCGTAATAAATCAATTATGCGCCTTGAATGGCTGCATTTACATCAATAATAGCTCATTCTAAATAATAAGGCATTCAATTTTCTTCAAACGTTCAGTTGTGGTCTGAATACCTGTCCTTATACTACAGGGCTCGAAATTGCAACCATTTTGGTCGCATGAGCGCCTGAAATTTAATCTATGCGCCCTCATAATATATTTGGGAGCATTTGTGTGTCTGAATATAATGGTTGTCGTGCAATCTGATTTGATTTTCTCTAAAAACTTGCTGAATCGCTCTACCCTGCTGCTGTATTGGTTCATAGCTGTCAGTCACTCAACGCTTCCCGCTGTCAGATAACAGGGAGCTTTTGTTACTGCAGGAAATGCAAACGGCTGAAGAGTGAAAAGTGCACAGGTTTGCAAACCTCACCTAAAGTTATAATAATAATAATGGCGCAGATGACAGCGATCATGACATGAGGTAAATGTTGATCCGCCAGCTGAGATCAATCGAGTGTTTTCGGAGAAGGTGCCTGAATCTCGATGCGTTGCATTCACCGCGTGTTCAGCGCAAATGTCCACTAAATATAAAATCTAACACTGTACACATCATCGCCAAAGAAACTCACCTTTACTAAGTTTACACTAAAACTACGGCTCATAACAAAGAGCGGAATTGCGCCGGTGGTCATCATGAGAATCCTGCTCTGTCTGCTCATAAATTGGTGCGGCTGACTCGCCTGCTTTATTCCACCAACACAGAGAAATGAAGATCAGCTCATAACGAGACTGAGCATTTACAATGACCCAAACCAAAACTTTTAAAGAGTGATAGAAGTGAGACTTTCTTTTGTCTGTTCTTCCTTGAGATGTATATTATTTTGCTATTGAAAGTAACACCATGATATTATACCGTCACCGTTCAAAAGATGAAAAATACCGTGATATTAATTTTAGGTCATATCGCCCACCCCTAGCCTGAACAAATACATAATCTACACAGCATTTGGTATTCTGCTTCACATACTGTATTTGTGTCCCAAAGGCTCCCTTGCAGCTTTTTTTTATTATTGTGTCTCTGATCTAGTCTTTTTTCCTGTTCATCAGGGACAGCAGAGATGAAGTCTTAGAGCACGGTGAGTTATTTCATCCATCCTCTTGTTCGGTTTTTAAACATACTTCACTATTTGTGTGTTGTAATGATTTGTGTTTCCCGCAGAGCTGATGATCGCAGACCGACACCAGAAGCGTGAGATCAGACAGCTGGAGCAGGAGCTTCCTCGCTGGCAGGTTTTAGTGGACAGTATCACAGGTCAGATGTTTGCTTCTCTGTATTATATGTGAATTGGATGGATATGACATTCAATTGAATTCAATTCATCTTTATTTCTATATTAAGTGAAGGAAAAAAACTCAAGAGAAACCAGGCTCAATTGTGCACGACCAATTCTCCTCTGGGCAAACATCTTGTGCTGAGCTGCAGTCTAGGCGATGAGTGTGATTGTTTTAGTGATGGTGTGATGTCATTATTTCAGGCATGAACTCACCGGACTTTGATAATCAGACGCTGGCGGCTTTGCGTGGACGAATGGTCAGATATCTGATGAGATCCAGAGAGGTCAGTGAACTCGAGCTTTATTGAACACAGGAATAGTGTAGGAATTTTAGAAAGTCTGTTCCAGACATCGAAAGTCAAGGAGTTTTATATATTTTTGTCACAGAATATCAGGGACTTTTATTAGTCGTTTAAAAATGTACCTCCCATTTATCAAAATATCTGATTATTGTGGTCTAAATTTATTGATTTGAAAGATAATTTTCGCGAAATCTACCAGTATCAGTATTTACAGAATATCTTTGTGTTGTTTTGTTGTGAAAATATACACAAATTTACAGATTTGAGTCATGTTTCAGCCATAAATTTCTAAATTACCTTATTATTATTATTATTTTTTAATCTTATCTCAAATGTCCTCTGTTCGATTGTGGAGGAAATCTACTTTTTGTGAAGTGATATTTTTGTTGTGTTCATGTTGCTTGGATAATTAGTTAATGTAATGCGCTGTACATGTGGTTTCAATAAACATTTTGGATGTGTTTCAGATCACACTTGGTCGTGCTACTAAAGACAAGCAGATAGACGTCGATCTGTCTTTGGAAGGACCGGCGTGGAAGATCTCCAGAAAACAAGGTCGGACAGTGTGAAGTGCTGCATTTACAACCCCTTTTCCTCTCCATTTTAATATTTACAGATTTAGCTGTTGTCTTTATCTTTAAAGGTGCAGTATGTAAGTTTCACACCCAGTGGTTGAACTAGGTATTACATTCCTGGATCAAAACAAATGCAAGCGCAGGTTGCCAGATTGAGGAGCGAGTCTGACTTAAGTCGTGTTCTAAATTAATGCAACGGCAACCAATAGAGGGAATATTTTCCATATCAATAGGAGTTTTTGTTCTAACCAACACCTGGAATTGATATATTAGAAACGGCTTCTATTTATTGCAGCTGAACAACAGGATAAACTGTGATCACCTCAGGTACACCTCATGTGCTTTATTCAGTGTTAAATGCTAATAATGTGAGTTTGAATGCCCTACCATAACATGTATTGCCACACAACAGCAGATAGTTCACATCAGATCTTGAAAATAAAATAAACCATTTGAAATTGAACTTTAGAACAGTGAAATAATGCAAACCAACACATGTCAGTGATTCAGCATGCACATTTAATAATATTAAAGAGGTTTAATATGTATTCATTAGATTATAAATCTTACCATTTCATGAGTGAGTGCACTATTCTTTGCTTCAGAATGGCTGTATTTCAATTTCTGTCGTGTTTGTCTGGTGCAAACAGCCAAATTGCTCATCACTGCAAATCTTGTTGCATAGCATGTTGTTAGGACAGGTAGTTGCAATGTAACCTGCTCACCTGATGTTTTATATTATTTGCTAATTAATAACAACCTCGTGTGGACCTGAATCTGCATATTATTTCAGAGTCTGCTACTGTCCACCGGAGGTCGCATTTCAGTCACAGATGCGTGCTTTCAGAGCCTTTCTGACTGAATGAATGAAATGCGCGGTTTTTCAACCTGGGTGCTGAAATATAATTGGCTAAACTGGCATTGGGCAGTTAAAGGACCAAGACAAAGACAGCCGTTCCGACACGGAAAACATTTTCAAAGCCGAATATCTGACTTCAGCATTGTTTTTCAGATAAACAAGAATGTTCACTGAGCATGTTTCTGAAATATCTGCAAACATATTATGGTATTTTTATGCTTTAGAAGAGTAAAAACTTACATACAGCACCTTTTAGGAAATCTCATAGAACAAGAGTATGGTTCTCTGTCTATTGAGTAAATAAATTCATTTTTTGCAGTGTGCAAAGTTTTTATTCTCATAAATGAAAGATTATAATGCCCTTATTACGTCTCTTAATGTGATTCAGTCCGCAATGAGCGGTGTTTCTGCTTCTTTGGTTGTTAGATTAACATTGATGACTGACAGCAGAGCTGATTCACATCTGATACTCTCCCAACTGGACTTTTAAATCGCAATTTCAAGTGAATTAAATTGTTTGTTTTTTGACTCCAGGAATCATTAAACTGAAAAATAATGGAGATTTCTTCATTGCCAATGAAGGCCGAAGGCCCATTTATATTGATGGACGACCAGTTTTATCTGGAAACAAGTGGAAACTCAATAACAACTCTGTGATGGAAGTAAGTATACATCACTCACTGGATCAGTATTTATAAAATTATAGCTTAGAAAAAATTATATTTTGCCGTACAAAAAATGTAATCAAGATTAATTGAGCAGCGCTTTGTGATTAGCATAGTACAACAGTAGAGTTTCTTGATTATTACTCCTCATTCACATGGGGCGTCAGCGTCAATGCTTCCTATTCACTTTGAATGGGTGATGTCAAGCATTGGCAAACTGAATTGTGGATCCATCAGCGCCGCTTCAGCAGCATTGCTCGCTGCAGAAGTTGGGAATTTCTCAACTTTTCAAGCCCCAATGTTAGCGTCAGCCAATCAGATCGCTTTATGCAAATACCCCAGCTCAGACAGTAGCCGATTGCGCACTAATTTCATTGGCTGATGCTGCTGTGACGATCGCATCAGCCCCAACTTCAGACATGCTCTCCGTCAAGCGTTGATGCTGAAGCCCCATGTGAATCGGGAATTATGCTAGATTGAGAGTATAGTTGCTAGCAATATTGCCCTTGAATATAGTAACTTTTAATTTTCCATAAGTTTTATTACACATTGTAACTACAGAAGAGTCGAGCTTTAAATAGGAAAATTATCAAAACTTTTTTTTTTTTTTTTTTGAACGAAATGCTAACGGTCTAATCCGATTCAATTCATTATGCTAAGCTAAGCTAAATGTTCTCGCCACAAGAAATCAGCTGAAAGGATTTAATAATATTGGAACGTTAGAATTTCAATCAAAAAAAAAAGCTTTGATCATTGAGTTTTCCTTTAAGATGTAAAGTGAAAGCATTACAGAGCATCAGATGGTCTCTGATACAATACAACTATAAAAACAACACTTTAATCTCTGAATGCTTTGGCACAGTCAGTAGTGATTTTCTACAAGGCTATGCTGACCTGTGTTCGTTTTCTCCAGATTGCAGGTCTGCGCTTTGTGTTTCTGATCAATCAGGAGTTGATTTCTCTCATTAAAGCTGAAGCTGCGAAGATGAACCAGCCATGATGGAAAAACCCACCAGTTCACTTTCCATTAAATCTGTAAACGAGACAGGAGACGAACTCTAATATCTCTTTACCTCTGACCAGAAGACCTTCAGCACAGCAAACAACTGAGCCCAGATCTGTTGGAGGAAAATCAGGTGGAGAGTCAATATGCCTGTCACTAAAGGCACATTCAGACGGAAAGAAGAGTGTGTGTGTGTGTGTGTGTGTGTGGTAGGATTGTTGTTTTCAGCTCGTGTGTTTTGTTAAATTGTATATTTGGGTTTGTTTGTAATGAAATCTCAGTTAAGCTTGTATTGTCCGATCTAAGACAGTACGCTAATATTCTGCCAAGACAGAACTAGTGTAAATATATTCATAGATTAAAGCAGAGCAGTGTTTTAACAGTTGTTGTTCATGGTTCTGTTTGATTTCAGCAACATGTTAAGATTTTGGAGTAAAAATCAAAACAATACTTTGGACTTTGCATTAAGCCAATGGTCTCAAACTGGATTGCTGGAGGGCTGCAGCTCTGCATAGATTATCTCCAACCATCTCCAACTCACACCTGCTTAAAGCTGCGGTCACACTGGGCTTTTCCTCCCATAGATTTCCATTCATACGCACGCGAATGCGTCAGAGCGGAGACGCAGGGTCATGCGTTAAATTTCGTATGTCACTGCAGTGCAAAGTTCAAACTTGGTGAACTCTGACCTGCGAAATCGCATCACTTGCCTGCGTGAGACCAATCGAGGATCTAAACAGGACCTCTCTGGACAGAAATTTAAAACATGGAGCAATCGCTGTGTTTTTTAAATGTCTAATCATCTTGTTTAATCCCGCCCCTTTTCACAGCGTCGTGCGACAGAATTTCGTGTGACCGCAGCTCAATAGTCTCTAGTAATTTTGAACACCATGATTAGTTGAATCAGCTGTGTGTGATTAGGATTGGAGCAAGACTGTGCAGAGCTGCGGCCCTCCAGGATTCCAGTTTGAGACCTTTGTATTAAACTAATGTCATAAGATCACAATTAACCTGCTGTACACTTAAAGGTACAGTGAAATTACAATAACGTTTTTTTAGATGTCAGTCTTTTATGATGTCTATAAGCTAGTGTGGAACAAAGCCGAGACCAAATTAGCATTCAGAAGATATAAAGCTGGTATAAACACGTAAAGCTTGTAGTTTGTCACTTCCGCCTAAATGGATTAACGGTTTATTTACGTCACCTCATACTTCAGTTTCTCATCAAATCATAACCAATCAGATGCTCTCTAGTATCTGACATGCCCCGCCCCCTTCAAGACGCTTCACATTTGATGCACTTGAGCTCAACCACTCTCACTGGGAGAGCTGTGATAAAACTAAACACTATTGGCTGCTTTTTTAAAAGGGGAGGGTCTACTCTGTCTTTCAGATTTGATTACGTCAAACATCGAATAAAATATTCTAAGCACATCACAGGACCTTTACAAAAAATAATGAAATTAGCTGTTCACATTTAGGCATTTGAGAACTAGACAATTATAATGAAACATTTTTAATGCTTTTCAAAGTCGCTTCCACACTAAAGCTGCATTTATTTAATCACAAATACAATTAAAAGTGAAATGTTCTACTGTTAAACTTTAAAATAACTTCTATTTTATAATGAATACAATTTAATTTACTTCCTTCAATAAAAAAAACTATAGTATTTTACCAGTTTTTAATGAAACCTTTTAATGACTATAGATGTTTTGTTCCTATAGCAACTATAGAATTACCACAACAGATTAATTCGGGTACTTTACTATAGTATGGTTTAAAGACACTAAAGTATTTACTACAAATTACTATAGTATTTCATCATGTAGGGAAATCCATGTAATTTTAGGTTCAGTGATTTACAAAAGTTTAACCAGTGAGATCCAGTTGACATCAGCAGTTAAAGCGAAAGAGAACTCCACAGTTTAATCATTCATTCACACAAGATTCTTCACATTGTGTGTGTGGGTGTGTGTGTGTGTGTGAGAGAGAGAGTGTGAGTGAGTGATGTAACAACAGATCTGTAAATTAATTATTTCCTGCTTCTTCAGTCAATCGCTAAACCAGCTTCTCCAGAAAGACTAACTGCGGATCTTCATGTTGTGCACGTTTCTTGTCCTTATACTTCATGCTAGTGTTTTGATTTTTTTGTCATTAATGGTGAAAAATAATGGTGCTTTCTTATTATTACGTATAATTAAAATCAGAATTATTTGCCCCCTTTAAATTTTTATTTTTTAATATTTCTCAAATGGTGTTGAACAGAGCAAGGAAATTTTCACAGTATGTCTGATAATATTTTTTCTTCTGGAGAAAGCCTTATTTGTTTTATTTTGGTGAGAATAAAAGCAGATTTTAATTTTTAAAAAACATTTTAAGGTCAAAATTATTAGCCCCTTTAAGCTATATTTTTTCCCAGATAGTCTACAAAACAAACCATCGTTATACAATGACTTGCCTAATTACCCTAACTTGCCTAGTTATTCAGACCTCCTTCATACGATTTGATCATATCAGATTTATAATGAGTTTTGTATCTCCACATAAAGTCATACACTTGTTTTTATGATTGCTGAGGAGGGAGCTAACGCTTGAGCAGGATAAATCAGTTTTGATAGATATTCAACCTTGGATAAAAGAATTCCTCCAGAATATTAAATATCTCTCTGTAGCCAGTAAGTTACGATACCATTAGCTTTATGTACTCTATTTACAACATTTTCTTTGATGTTAATTTTTGAGTCCTTGGAAATTATAATGCCTTAATATTTCAGTTTCTTTTACTGGGATGTTATACAGGGATAGATCTTGACTGGGGTGTAGAGCTAAAAGTTTTGTTTTGATTTGCTCCGACTTCCATATGTATACTTCTGAATTGTGATGATGCGGCGTTCGCGTCATCACGTCACACTCCTGCGTCCGTCCACTCGCTCCAGGGCAGCGGCGAGAGAGAAGGAAAAAAAGGAGAATCTGCGGATCAACATCGCGAACTCATGGCGTTTTCTGCTTCTCCGGGGACTGAAGTTTAATTACAGTAAGAAAACACTCTTACAAACTGTTCACGAAACGAATTCAACGCAAATCTTGTGTGTGTGTGTATGTGAGCGAGTGTCTGTTTATTGAGGAATACTTGGATGGGCTGATAGTAACAGACTGTAGAATAGGTTTCTCTTAAAGGGGCTTTGATAGTAATTCGTTTCTCTGAGGTTAAGTTGGTTTTACATTAGCATATTCGCACTTTCTCCTTAATATAATTTCAGAAAAGCATTGTTTCCAAATTCTAAATAGGTAAATCACATTAGCAGTCAATGACTATCAAAGTAACGTACTGTTCACGGTCAATTAAATAGTGATAATGTTGTTTTGAAGTCATATTAACATGCCATTTCAGATCAAATGTTCAAAGCAGCGTGATAAACGATATAGATAGCGTGCTGCAAGTTGTCGCTGTGATACATTTCACAAAAGTCAACTAACGTTATCACGGTGTGTGTATGCGTGTGTGTGTGTGTGTGTGTGTGTGTGTGTGTGTGTGTGTGTGACAAAGTTATCGATTTTTGTTTTATGCGAAAATCTTTAGAATATGAGGTAAAAATCAGATAGACAGAAAGAAAGATAGATAGACAAACAGAGAGACACACACATAGATAGATAGATAGATAGATAGATAGATAGATAGATAGATAGATAGATAGATAGATAGATAGATAGATAGATAGATATACAGATAAATAGGCAGACAGATGGATAGACATATAGATAGATAGATAGATAGATAGATAGATAGATAGATAGATAGATAGATAGGTAGACAGACAGATACACGCATAGATGGATAGATAGACATACAGATAAATAGACAGATAGGTAGACAGACAGACATAGATAGATAGATAGATAGATAGATAGATAGATAGATAGATAGATAGATAGATAGATAGATAGATAGATAGATAGATAGATAGATAGATAGATAGATAGATAGATAGATGGATAGATAGATGGACGGATAGACATACAGATAGATAGACATATAGATAGATAGACAGACAGACAGACATACAGATAAATAGACAGACAGACAGACAGATAGATGGATAGACAGACATATAGATAGACAGACAGACAGACAGACAGACACACACGGATAGATAGATAGATAGATAGATAGATAGATAGATAGACAGATAGATAGACATACAGATAAATAGACAGGCAGACATAGAGACAGACAGACAGATACACGTAGACAGACAGAAAGATAGACAGGTTTGACCTTAAAGTAAAATATAAACTATATTTGAGATTTAACCTCAGAATTTTGTCAGAAAGATAACTTATAAACCTGCAATTGCAAGAAATATTTAGTTTTGAGCTGAAACGATCAGAATTGCGAGATGTAAACACACAGTTGCAACGAAAATTAAAGAACTGTCAGACAAATGTGTAGCCTGTAATATTCAAAGTCAGAATTAGTTAGAAAACCAGTCTTATTCACAGTTCTGACAAAAAATAAATAAATGGTGAGAAACTGAGGATTATGAGAAATAAACTCAGAATTAGTCGCAGTTGTGTCATAAATCTGAGAAAGGAAAAGTGATAGTTTTGCAGGAGAAAAAAAAAAGGAAAAAAAAAAGATTTGTTTTGCGCCAACAAAATCTGAATTGTGAGATGGAAACTCAAATTTGTGAGAAATAAAATCAGAATTACATTTTTATTTAAACAGCTGGCAAACAGAATATATAGTACTAAACAAGTTTTTCAGTCAGTCTTAATATTGTGTAAATGAGTTTTTCAATTTTTAGATTAAGTGGACTAAAAATACTCTGACCCAAACCAGATTAAGTAAAAAAAAAAAAAAAAGCATTGTTTTTTTTTATTTTTATTTTGGCTTCTTAAAGTGATAGTTCACCTAAAACTGAAAACCCTGTCATCATTCATTCACTTGTCACAAACTTGTTTGGATTTCTTCTGTTTAAAAGAAAATTGACTTCCATTGACTTTCATAATATTTGCTTTTCCTATGATCTCAATAGTTACAGGTTTGTAACATTCTTCAAAATATCTTCTTTTGTGTTCAACAGAAGAAAAATTATGTAGAACCACGTGAGAGTAAATTTGTGAACTAGCCCTTTAATGCGGTCAAGTTGTGGAAAAGGCTGAGTAAGATTATCCACTGTTGCTTCAACAGTCGGGTTCCTATTTTTTTGTTGTTTTTTTGTACACAAGAACTGCACGTACCAGAACAAATGTATTATGACACAATCATGTCAGTCCAAACATATTTTGCAACTCATTCCAAACCCTAAATGTTTCTTTGGTTTGGCTTGTTTACTACGTGGCTTTTGTTCGATAGATTTATTTCCGAGAGATCTGGAGTCTTTCTGTTTGACTCGGCCGCCTCGCTTCTTATCATGTGCAAATATGTGTTTATGGCGGCTCATAAACCGTTTTAAAACCAGTAGCCCGTGCAGTGCATGTAGGCTATCAGTGAGATAAGCTTCATAGACTGTAGTCTTCAGTCAATCAGATCTCTACGGATATACGGTAGAAGTCAGAATCATTCGCCCTCCTGTGAATTATTTTTTCTATTTCAAATTATATTTAACTGAGCAAGGAATTTTTCCACTGTATTTCCTATCATTTTTTTTTTAGGAATGCTCTGAGCAGGATTTTTGCAACCGATACCGAGTACCAATTCCTTGTCATGGTGATCGGGCGATACTGAGTACCAATTCCTTGTCATGGTGATCGGTCGATACTGAGTACCAATTCCTTGTCATGGTGATCGGTCGATACCGAGTACCAATTCCTTGTCATGGTGATCAGTCGATACCGAGTACCAATTCCTTGTCATGGTGATCGGTCGATACCGAGTACCAGTTCCTTGTCCTGGTGATCGGTCGATACCGAGTACCAATTCCTTGTCATGGTGATCGGTTGATACCGAGTACCAATTCCTTGTCATGGTGATCGGTTGATACCGAGTACCAATTCCTTGTCATGGTGATCGGTCGATACTGAGTACCAATTCCTTATCATGGTGATCGGTCGATACCGAGTACCAATTCCTTGTCATGGTGATCGGTCGATACCGAGTACCAATTCCTTGTCCTGGTGATCGGTCGATACCGAGTACCAATTCCTTGTCCTGGTGATGGGTCGATACCGAGTACCAATTCCTTGTCATGGTGATCGGTTGATACCGAGTACCAATTCCTTGTCATGGTGATCGGTTGATACCGAGTACCAATTCCTTGTCATGGTGATCGGTCGATACTGAGTACCAATTCCTTATCATGGTGATCGGTCGATACCGAGTACCAATTCCTTGTCATGGTGATCGGTCGATACTGAGTACCAATTCCTTATCATGGTGATCGGTCGATACCGAGTACCAATTCCTTGTCATGGTGATCGGTCGATACTGAGTACCAATTCCTTGTCATGGTGATCGGTCGATACCGAGTACCAATTTCTTGTCATGGTGATCGGTCGATACCGAGTACCAGTTCCTTGTCATGGTGATCGGTCGATACCGAGTACCAGTTCCTTGTCATGGTGATCGGTCGATACCGAGTACCAGTTCCTTGTCATGGTGATCGGTCGATACCGAGTACCAGTTCCTTGTCATGGTGATCGGTCGATACCGAGTACCAGTTCCTTGTCATGGTGATTGGTCGATACTGAGTACTAATTCCTTGTCATGGTGATCGGTCGATACCGAGTACTAATTCCTTGTCATGGTGATCGGTCGATACCGAGTACCAGTTCTGATGCTTCAAGCTTTATAATGCATAAAGCACATTTTCCCTTTAAGTATGATAATTATGTGGAGATCTCTCCTTACCTAAGAGAATAAATGAAGGATTCTGCATATAATCCCTCAAACATGTCTCTTATAACCATTTAGTGTAGATATATCATGGACAAAAGCAGCTTCACAGAAAATAATAGATAAAACAGCTTAATAAAATGGTAAGGAAAATGACTAACATGGCAATTTATAGTTCAAAATGTCTTGAAGAAAAAATTTGAAGCGCATATTTGATGCATAAGAAGTTAAAATGCACAACTATAAATCCATTACTTCTTTACTAAAAGGAAATAGGCCTATAAACTACTGTTTATTGCAGTAAGTGTATTAGAAAAAGTTCCATTATTAAGTAAGTTAAAATTATTATGATTTTTTTATTTCCCTAGTATTTCCAGCCAGGTTTTAATGTACTTGCAACACTGTTAAAACCAAAACTTTCAGTTTTTATATGTAAAAACACCAAAATACATTCAAGGCCATTAAATTGTAAACTCTTAAACAAACACTTGTGATTGGTTCATGAGAACGGCAAGATAATCGAGTACCGATCGAGTCATAAAATGTGATTATCGGCCAATACTGATCTTCTTCAATCGGAGCATCCCTAATATTTTTTCTTCTGGAGAAAGTCTGATTTGTTTTATTTCGGCTAGAATAAAAGCAGTTTTAAATGTTTTAAAAACCATTTTAAGGGCAATATTATGAGCCCTGTTAAGCAATATATTTTTTCAATTGGCTACAGACCAAACCGTTGTTATGATACCAAACTTGCCATATTTGGGCAAACTTCCTGTCCGCCATATTGATTTTGTTCAAAAAATTCTTATACAAACTCCTCCTAGACTGATTGCCAAAAGATCACCAAATTTAACTTGGATCATCGTCAGACTATGATGACGGAAGTTTTGTGAAATTCGTTTTAATAGGTGAAACGTTATTTGTTTATGGCTCCGATAAATGTGCTGGTATAATGTCAAACTGCATCTGAGGCTGTCTCTCTGCAACGCTTAAATATATTGACACCAAACTTTAGGTTCTTCATTGTCAGACCATACAATAAATACGATAGATGTATTCAAAACCGCATTATTTCACTTGGTCTGATGCTCCTTACTATCCTTGGCTCATATATGTATATGTGTATATGTATGTATGTATGTCAGTATATATATATAGATATGTATATGTATGTATGTATGTGTGTATGTATGTATGTCAGTATATATATAGATATGTATGTATGTGTGTGTATATGTGAGCATTAAATCAAGTGATTAAATTGATTTTTGTCCTTGTTCTTTTCCTCTTTTCTCAGAAAGTACAATGCAGCACCTAAAGCCTTGCCAAGGTCTTTCACAGCTCTTCCTTATCAGAAGTCAAAGGTAATTCTGCCATTTCAGATAAACCTTTGTTCCATATCATTTAAGCACATCTAAATAAGACATATCAAGGACATAATCAGGGTTCACGGAGTCTGATTCCCCAACATCCCTCACTGATTTTCTTATTCAGAGTCTTATTTCTAGTCCAAATATCTAAAAATTCTTAAATCAAGAAGCATTTTCTAGACAAGCAAACGTATAGTCTTGTTTTCAGAAATAATGTGACAAAAGTAAGCCAGTTTCTCCTTAAAACAAGCAAAATAATCTGACATAAGATTAGTTTGCTTACACTACTGGCAGATTTTTTTGTATTAGAAAAAAACTGACTTAATTTTGTCATATTATTTCTGAAAACAAGACAGTATTTATTACTTGTCTAGAAAATGCTTGTTGATTTGAGAATTTTTAGTTATTTGAACTAGAAACAAACAAGTTAAAAAAGCATATTTTGCTGTGCTGCAGGGGAAACAAACAATAGAAATGGTTTCCACAATAAATATCAATTAAAACATTACAAACCATCACATTTCAATCACTAAATCCAGTACATTTGAATGGTTTCTAGTGTCATTTTGGATTAATTCCATTAGGATTTATTGTTTTTTAACATGCAACCAATAGAATACAGAAAAATGACCAGCACACACCCCAAACACATTACAGTTTGCATTTAAAACCACTATAGTACTCATTTTAACCATTAAAATGGCTGCAAATCCTATTCCAAATCCAATCCTCCTGGTTTCCGTTGTTGTTTCAAATTAAATGTTGTTATTTAGCAGGGATTGCCCGTTGATTGAAAGGGATAGTTCACCTAAAAATGAACATTTCCTCATCATTTACCCACACTTAAGTGGTTGTGAACTTCTGTTAAGCATGAAACAAGATATATTGAAGAATGTTGTAAAAAAGCAGCCATAGTAGAAAAAAAATACTATGGATGTCAATGACTGTTTTTTTCTAGCGTTATTCAGTATATCTTGTTTTGGGTTTAACAGAAATTCAGAAAGTATGAGTGAGCATTGTTCACTTTGGGTAAACTCTCACTTTAATGATTCACAAGGTCACATTCTTTGAAACACTCCTTCATGAACTTCATTTATTCATTACTTTTCCTTCGACTCAGTCCCTTATTTTTAAGGGGTCACCACAGCAGAATGAACCGCCTACTATTCCGACACATTTTTTATGCAGCGGATGCCCTTCCAGCCGCAACCCAGTACTGGGAAACACCCATACACACTCATTCACATACACTACGGCCAATTTAGTTTATTCAACTCGCCTATAGCGTATGTGTTTGGACTGTGGGGGAAACCGGAGCACCAACATGAGGAGAACATGCATACTCCACACAGGAATGCCAACTGACTCAGCCGGGTCTCGAACCAGCAACCTTCTTGCTGTGAGGCGACAGTGCTAACCACTGAGCCACCTGCCTTTTCGTGAACTTAAGCGTATTACAAATAATGATGCTTGTATATATGAATGTGTTGCTTTTGTATCTCTCATCAATAAGTTCCAGGATTTCAAAGGGCATTATCCCGCTGTTGTCCGTTTGGGATAGGCATCTGTCCTCTCGCTGGAGGAGCTCTGGTGGTCATGGAGGGCAGAAATTCTTCAATAATAATGGGCAGAAGTTTCGATTTGCTCTGGCAGGGCTGCTGGCCGGTACTGGAGCTGTTCTGGCCTATAAGCTCCACCAAAGCAAGGTGAGATGTTAAATATTTAATATCTAATACTAATTAAATATAAATGTATATATATTTTTTATTCATTAATATTTTTATATTAATATATAATATTAATATTAATGTGTTATTATTAATATTAATGTATAATTAAATACATTATTAAAAATCCCTATAAATCTATAACCCTATAACATTATTAATCCAACTCTTTTAATCGTTTAAATTTAAGTCAAACATGACCCTTGAGGGTGAAAGGTAAAACAAACATTATAGAACTTTAATGCAAACATGTTGGAAACGCGCATGCCCCTTTCTGTTAATATAGATGTGAAAATGGACTGCAGTCAATCATTAGTGAATTCAAGGTCAACAGTTTAACCAGTCTGACTGTGTGCAAGATCTCACAGGGCTCATATAATACAATCTAACATGCAACAGACTGTTAAAAGGCATAAAAACCCACACCATGCCATTTAGCTTTATGTCTTATTGAGCAATATTTACTTTATTGTCATTTAGTATGCGTGTGTGTGCGTGTGCGCGTATGTATGTATGTAGGGGTAGGTGGGGGTATACTATATGTACACTACCTGACAAAAGTCTTGTCGCCTATCCAAGTTTTAGGAATAACAAATAATACAACAAATAATAACTTGATCTCTAATGTCCTTGCTCTGTTAAACATCATTAGGGAAATATTTAAGAAGGAAAAAATTTCAATGGAGGGGCTAATAATTCATACTTCAACTGTATACATACATACATACACACACTACCTGACAAAAGTTGTGTCGCCTATCCAAGATTTAGGAAAAACATATAATATCTTCTAGCTGATCATTTGCTATCAGAAGTGGCTTATATGAAAGGTAAAGGCCTCTAGATTACGCTTATTTTACCAAAATAAAATATGATCATGCCTTGATTTTTAATTATTTCATTAGGACAGTAAGGTCTGACTTTACTTAGACAAAAGTCTGGTCACTGAACAGAAATAATGTCCAGTATAGAATATAAAGTCATGGTGCAGTGGAAACAGAATGAATATTGTGTCTGACTCCATCATGAGCTTGGAGGACTGCATCCATACATCTCTGCAATGACTCAAATCACTGATTAATAAAGTCATCTGGAATGACAAAGAAAGCGTTCTTGCAGGACTCCCAGAGTTCATCAAGAGTCTTTGGATTCATCTTCAAAGACTCCTCCTTCATCTTACCCCAGACATGCTCAATAATCTCTGGTGACTGGGGAGGCTGAAGTATGAGAAGGAGCGCTATCCTGCTGAAGAATTTGCCCTCTCCTGTGGTTTGTAATGTAATGGGCAGCACAAATGTCTTGACACCTCAGGCTGTTGATGTTGCCATCCACTCAGCAGATCTCTCGCACGCCCCCATACTGAATGTAACCCCAAACCATGATTTTTCCTTCACCAAACTTGACTGATTTCTATCAGAATCTTGACTCCATGTGTGTTCCAGTAGGTCTTCTGCAGTATTAGTGATGATTGGGATGCTGTTCAACAGATGATTCATAGAAAAATCGACCTTCTGCCACTTCTGATCAACTAGAAGTCAAGTTATTATTTGTTGCTCTTACAACTGGGATTGATAAGTGCATAAGTGCATGTGTAAATGCGTGTATGGGTGTTTCCCAGTACTGGGTTGTGGTTAGAAGGGCATCCACTGCATAAAACATATGCTGGAATAGTTGGAAAATCATTCCGCTGTGGCGACCCCTGATAAATAAGGGACTAAGCCGAAGGAAAATGAATGTATGTGTTCAACAGAAGAAACTCATGAATGTTTGAAACAATTAAAGGATGCATAAATGATGGCAGAATTTTCATTTTTGGTTGAACTTTCCATTTAAATGTCATATATCAATTAATATTTCAAAAAGTATTGTTAAAAACTCTACAGACACTTATTTTATTGTTCATTTGTATTCAGGTTCAGTGGGCAGCTTCTTCAGTCCAGTTACCAGTAACTTCAGCTCCTCCCGTTTACACTCTTGAAGAAGTCACAAAGCACCGTTCCCTTGACAATGGTGTCTGGGTCACCTATAAAGGAGAAGTCTACGACATCACAGAGTTTGTGTCCATGCACCCCGGTGGCGATAAAATACTTCTGGCTGCAGGAGGCGCTCTTGAGCCCTACTGGGCATTATATGCAGTCCACAAAGAAGAGCACGTCCTAGAAATCCTCTCCGAGTACAAAATTGGTGTTCTTAATCCAGAAAGCCTAAAGAGGCAGGAAAGCACCGACCCATTAGACCCTTACTCTGGTGAGCCCAATCGCCACCCCGCTCTTCAGATCAACAGTTTAAAACCTTTCAATGCCGAACCACCAGCTTCTGTACTGGCTGATAGCTACATCACACCATCGGCCATCTTTTTTAAGCGCAACCATCTTCCGGTGCCAAAGGTAGATCCTGAAACCTACAGACTAGAGATCGAGGGTCTTCCTAGTGGAGTTGTGTCTGTTACACTAAGCGAGTTGAAATCTTGTTTTCCGAAACGTACAATTACGGCAACACTTCAATGCGCTGGTAACCGTCGATCCGAGATGAACAAAGTCAAACAAGTAAAAGGACTCAATTGGGGAATTGCTGCAATAAGCAACGCAACATGGTCCGGTGCAAGTCTCCGAGATGTACTCATTCACTACGGGTTTACGCCAGAAGTCGCAATCAATGCTAAACATGTCCAGTTTGAAGGATTAGACAAGGATGTGACTGGAACTGCATACGGTGCTTCGATTCCACTCAACAAAGCAATAAGTGAAGAAGGAGATGTTCTTCTTGCATATGAGATGAATGGAGAAGATCTTCCGCCGGATCACGGGTATCCAGTAAGAGTGGTCGTACCTGGAGTTGTCGGAGCCCGAAATGTCAAATGGCTCGGAAGAATTGTGGTAAGCGATGAAGAAAGCAAGAGTCACTGGCAGCAGAATGATTACAAAGGCTTCTCTCCTGGTACCGACTGGGACACGGTGGACTTCAAATCAGCGCCGGCAATTCAAGAGCTCCCTATACAGTCGGCAGTTACGCACCCTGCTGAGGGAACATCAGTGGAGCGTGGAGATCAGGAGGTGACTGTTAAAGGCTATGCATGGAGTGGAGGGGGAAGGGAGGTTGTTAGAGTTGATGTCTCGATTGATGGAGGGAACGCATGGCATGTTGCTAAACTTCGTAGTAGTGATTTGGAACAAAACCCTGCTCCTGGAAGAGCTTGGGCTTGGAAGCTGTGGGAGATTGACGTCCCGCTGCCTGATGCAGCCAAAGAGCTGGAGATTGTATGCAAAGCTGTGGACAATAGTTATAATACGCAACCTGACACTGTAGCCCCTATTTGGAATCTACGAGGGGTACTTAGCAATGCGTGGCATCGAGTAAAGGTTAAGGTAAAAGATGATTTGAAAGACCAAATATAGCCTTGAAAAGCTGGGATTTTGTCACAATGCAAATTTTATTTTTTATGTAGAGTTTTTGTCTTGTTTCTAGTCCAAATATCAAAAAATCCCTAAATCAAGAAGCGTTTTCTTGACAAGTGAAAATGAATTGTTTTGATTTCAAAAATATTGAATATAAATTGAGTTTTTGCCTCTAAACAAGCAAAACAATCTTGTTTTCGAAATTGAAATAAGACAGAGGTAACCAATGAAGAAAGCAAGAGTCACTGGCAGCAGAATGACTACAAAAGCTTCTCTCCTGGTACCGACTGGGACACGGTGGACTTCAATCAGCGCCGGCAATTCAAGAGCTCCCTATACAGTCGGCAATCAAGCACCCTGCTGAAGGATCATCAGTGGAGCGTGGAGATCAGGAGGTGACTGTTAAAGGCTATGCGTGGAGTGCAGGAGGAAGAGAGGTTGTCAGAGTTGATGTCTCGGTAAATGGAGGGAACGCATGGCATGTTGCTAAACTTCGCAGAAGTGATTTGGAACAAAACCCTGCTCCTGGAAGAGCTTGGGCTTGGAAGCAGTGGGAGATTGATGTCGCGCTGCCTGACTCAGCCAAAGAGCTGGAGATCGTATGCAAAGCTGTGGACAATAGTTATAATACGCAACCTGACACTGTCGCCCCTGTTTGAAATCTACGAGGAGTACTTAGCAATGCGTGGCATCGAGTAAAGGTTAAGGTAAAAGATGATTTGAAAGACCAAAAATAGCCTTGAATAGCTGGGATTTTGTCGCGATGCAAAAAAAATTTTATGGAGAGTTTTTGTCTTGTTTCTAGTCCAAATATCAAAAAATCCCTAAATCAAGAAGCGTTTTCTTGACAAGTTAAAATTAATTGTTTTGATTTCAGAAATATTGAATCTAAATTAAGTGAATTTTTGCCTCTAAACAAGCAAAACAATCTTGTTTTCGAAATTGAAATAAGACAGAGGTAACC
Source organism: Danio aesculapii (assembly GCF_903798145.1). NCBI lineage: Eukaryota > Metazoa > Chordata > Actinopteri > Cypriniformes > Danionidae > Danio > Danio aesculapii. The sequence goes on along the minus strand of NC_079445.1, from coordinate 3,536,087 downwards.
AATGAAGAAAGCAAGAGTCACTGGCAGCAGAATGACTACAAAGGCTTCTCTCCTGGTACCAACTGGGACACGGTGGACTTCAATCAGCGCCGGCAATTCAAGAGCTCCCTATACAGTCGGCAATCAAGCACCCTGCTGAAAGATCGTTAGTGGAGCGTGGAGATCAGGAGGTGACTGTTAAAGGCTATGCATGGAGTGCAGGAGGAAGAGAGGTTGTCAGAGTTGATGTCTCGGTAAATGGAGGGAACGCATGGCATGTTGCTAAACTTCGCAGAAGTGATTTGGAACAAAACCCTGCTCCTGGAAGAGCTTGGGCTTGGAAGCTGTGGGAGATTGATGTCGCGCTGCCTGACTCAGCCAAAGAGCTGGAGATCGTATGCAAAGCTGTGGACAATAGTTATAATACGCAACCTGACACTGTCGCCCCTGTTTGAAATCTACGAGGAGTACTTAGCAATGGGTGGCATTGAGTAGAGTTTAGGGTAAAAGATGACCAAATATAAGCTTGAATTACTGGGATTTGGTTTTGCGATGCACAAATCAGTTTTTGTCCTATTTCTAGTCCAAATATCAAAAAATTCTTAAATCAAGAACCGTTTTCTAGACACGTGAAACTAATTGTTTTGTTTTTAGGAATATTGAGTTAAAATTGAGTTTTTCCATAAAACAAGCAAAACAATCTGCCAAGGAGGTAAGCAAAATAATAATGATGATGAAGTTTTCCCATACTGAATGAAATGTTAGTGTCATTTATTTCAATACCTGTGGAATGACGTTTGAATGATGATTTAGTCTGAAAACATTTGAATAATTGTAGATATTTTACTGTTCAGTATTCAGTGTTGTAAGAGCAGTCTTTAATATTGATATTCCTATGGGAATCACTGCTTTGAAGTAAATAGAGGTTTTGAATACAATTTTGGTTTTGTCTTTTGTCATTGAAGGCGCACCATGTAAGTTTTTGTCTTTTCTAAATCATAAACGTACCATGTTTGCAGATATTTAAGAGTGAACACTGTCACCAAAGAAAATAAATGAGTTGCTAGAAATTAGTTATTAAGCCACCCTCTGGAAATACTTTGAAAAGAATCCAAACGTTCACAGGAGGGCTAGGATAAATAACAACACTTCAGGTGTTTAGAGAGGGTATATTTTATTTAGTTTGACCTGCGAAATCATCTGAAAGATAAACTTATGGATAGAAAAGAAAACAAAGATTATAATCTCTGCGCTCTTAATAAATGGTGGTGGTCTTGATCACAGCTGGCTTGACCGCAGAGCAACATTGTTCAATAACCCTGCTAAAAACGAAAGAAGGTAGTGCTGTCGCCTCACAGCAAGAAGGTCGCTGGTTCGAGCCTCGGCTTGGTCAGTTGGCGTTTCTATGTGGTTTGCATGTTCTCCCTGTGTTGGTGTGGGTTTCCTCCGGGTGCTCCGGTTTCCCCCACAGTCCAAAGACATGCGCTATAGGTGAATTGGGTAAGCTAAATTGTCCGTACACTAAAAAAATGTTGCATGCAGAACTGTTGCAAACAATTTCATTTGTGTTGAATTTTAACAAATTTAATTTAATAATGTTCTGCTTGATTTGTTTGCTTAAATTCAGCCCAAATAAATTGTTTACAACCCCTTAACGTAAAAAAATTTAGTAAATCCAAGCAATCATCTTTGAATAATTTTTTCATTGTAGTGTATTAGTGTGTATGGATGTTTCCCGGAGATGGGTTGCGGCTGAAAGGGCATCCGCTGCATAAAACATGTGCTGGATAAGTTGGCAGTTCATTCCACTGTGGCGACCCGGGATTAATAAAGGCACTAGGCCGAAAAGAAAATGAATGAATGAACTTTAGCCGGTGTTTTTGAATAATCTAGCAATATTTTTTTGGAAAATGCAAAATTACGCTAATCTTTAATTTAGCCTTTGGGACATTCTACCAGAAACTTACATTATCTGTCCCTGAAACGAAAACAAATGAATGAAAAGTATTTCATCCCAAAACTTTCTAAAATGGACTGATGGTTGATTTCTGTGAGTTGTCATTCATTTGGTTCTCAGTGTGTTTTTCTGTATTAAAAACACTTTAGAACTGTATAAACCCTGTCAATGTCCTCAGCCCGACTGAACCTACAGCTTTAATAGATTTGTTATGCTAAAAACTGTTATTTAGAAAAATAAATACTTCAGAAATAGCATAAGATGTTATCATTCACATCCCTTGATTAAAACCATGAAGTTATAAATACATTTTACAAATAAATACTACAAATATATAATACAAATACATTAACAACTGTCCCCATGTTTCAGTCAGTCCTGTCACATTAGCATTACATTTAAAATGAGTGCAATACACCTTTAAGGCTACTCAGAATTTACATGATTTTTCGGAGAAGCTGACAGTAAATCAATGATGGATTTTATCATTGAATTTTATGATTTATGCTTGTTTTTGTATATATTTTTGTGAGGACGACACATTCAGGGCCTGTCACATTTTTAAAAGTGAAAATTTACACTCCCTGACAAAAGTCTTGTCGTTGATCCCAGTTGTAAGAGCAACAAATACTAACTTGACTTCTAGTTGATCATTTGGAAAAGTGTCAGAAGGTGGATTTTTCTGCTGAATCATCTGTTGAGCTGTATCCCAATCATCACACATACTGCAGAAGACCTACTGGAACCCTACTGTCCTAATGAAATCATTAAAAATCAAGGCGTGACTATATTGTATTTTGGTGAAATAAGCGTAATCTAGAGGCCTTTGTCTTTCATATAAGCCACTTCTGATACCAAATGATCAGCTAGTAGTCAAGTTATTATTTGTTGTTCCTAAAACTCGGATAGGCGACAAGACAGTGTACATTTCTAGTAAAATGTCCCCTATATATTCCATATGAATAGGTTAAACGAGCCGGTAAAAGCTCATACTCTCTTTTAAAGCAGAAACACACCTTATTTACACATATAAACTGCATTTTGAACAATACATCGTGTTTTTGTAAATACAGTGATTTTGCAGTGCGCACCATGACGTCATATGCTCTGCTGCAGAATCTGTCACGTGAGGGCGGCGGCACTGCCCATGATGGCTTTATTGTTATTAGCTTTCAATTTGTTTCATTATAAAAACCTAAGTTGGCTATTTGGAACCGTTATTATGCTTTAGAAATATCATGTATACTACTTTAAACACAAGTCTGTCCGGATGTCACATTACGAGCTGCGTGCAGTTCATTTGACTGAAATTCGCCAATTCAAAACTGCACTGATGAAACTATGATATATTATATTTGTTGTGGAGATGATGTACACGTTTAGTCCATTACAGCCATGAATGAACGTGCATAAAAAGATCTTATAATAAAGGATTGTTAGCACACACGAAGTAGGCTAGCCTTATGTTAAGCTAAAAACGTTTTATTTATTTACTCATTATTTATTTAATTTTAATTTAGCTTGTTCCAGAATGCTCTAGGTAGAATAAAAATGTTGAGTGTATTTGATGCTGAAATGAGCCACTCCCTCCCTCCTGCAGTCGTTTTTTTCCCCTCATAGCGACGTCTCATCCTCCATCTTCTCTGAATAGTGCATCGGTCTGCACACCTACATCTGCAAAATCGCAAAATGGTGAGTACATACTTATATTCCTCAATTAATTACTGCTTTAGAATATTATTTTGTTCTTTTGCACTTAAAAAATCTACTGTTGCTGGTTATTGCTTGAAGGGAAAAATAGGCTACTATATCTCATTGTTAATAGCCTACTAAAGGGTTTTTGAACCACACCGTGTATTCAACCGTATATATATATATATATATATATATATATATATATATATATATATATAACAGTATTTTCAGCTCTCTATCAATGAATTTTACAGGATACTGTGGTATTAACTGTAATAAGTAGTACAGGATTTTACCGTGGTATTAGCAGCTATGTATTTGTATATAGGGGTCATTTGTTTATACTCGACTACTATAGTTGTATTACTAAAACAGATTAATTCAAATATTTTACTATAGTGTGATTCAGAAACACTACAGTGTTTACTATAAATTACTGTAGTATTTTTATGAAGCTTTTTGTTCATATTTTCTGTACTATAAATTATAAAGTGACCAATACAATAAGATTTTGTTAGTTAATGTATTTGCTGACATTAAGAAATAGTAAACAATACAATTATTACAGTATTTATCTATGGTAATGTTATTGAAAATACATTTGCTCATTGTCACGTTATCAAGGGTTATCGTTATCTTGTAATATCAAGCACAATTATTGGGTATAATAACACGTTAGTTAAGCTTGAATTAAGGAATCCTGTATAAGAATAGTTCATTGTTCATTAGGGTATTCATGAACTAACATAAACCTTATTGAGGCGCGTGACCTTATTTTTGTATTGAATTCATCTGGATGCTGTAATTTACACCTGGATAAACAAATATCTGCTTCTGTAAAATGTTTATGTTAATGTCTACTCCATTTTGAGATTAACATTTGATCAGAGTGTTATGTGGTCTAATATAAATAAATCAGATTTATTACATTAAAGCTTCAATGTCCCTCACTATTGTAAATGATCACTCATTTTGTTTTTGTGCAACAGCGTGAGTGTATCTCCATCCATGTGGGTCAAGCCGGTGTCCAGATCGGCAATGCCTGCTGGGAACTTTACTGTCTTGAGCATGGGATTCAGCCGGATGGACAGATGCCCAGCGATAAGACCGTTGGCGGAGGAGACGATTCCTTCAACACTTTCTTCAGCGAGACCGGAGCTGGCAAACATGTGCCAAGAGCTGTGTTTGTCGATTTGGAGCCTACTGTGATTGGTCAGTATACTCGTCTGATGACCACGCTGCAAAACCTCAGATCTAGTCAAGAGTTACCCTGCAAAAAATGCTTTATTACTTTGATTTTGTTGCACTGCACTAATAAAATCGTAAGTTTTTGTCTTGTTTCTAGTCCAAATATCTCAAAATTCTTAAATCAAGAAGCTTTTTCTAGATAAGTAAAAAATATTGCCTTGTTTTGAGAAATAGTATGCCAAAATCAAGTGAGTTTTTTCCCAAAAACAAGCAAATAATCTTATGTCAAAGGGAAAAACTAGATTATTTTGCTAGTTTTAAGGAAAAACTCACTTAATTTTGGCATATTATTTCTCAAGACAAGACAATATTTTTTTACAAGTCTATAAAATGCTTCTTAATTTAAGAATTTTGAGATATTTGGACTAGAAACAACACAAAAAAATCTAAGTAACAAAAGCAAAAAGTGATCGGTCTTGTTTTAACAATAAAATACTATGCAAAATCAGATTGTGTAAGATTATTAGGACTGGTTGTGATTATAAGTCTTTTTTTTTCTTAGTCAGGCTTAAAGTTAGGTATTTACCTGCAAATGTAACTTAATTACAATCATAAGACATAATCTAAGACCAGCCTTGCATTTATAAGACTTTATTTTAGCTGTAATAACTTTAAGTTGCATATTAAAAGACTCAGTAAATCAGTTATTCTGTAGTATAGCTGTAGTAACTTGTTTTAAGTTTGCTCATTTTAAAATGGCGACTTATACTTGTTTTTATTTTGAGAAGCAACAAGTAATAATTTTGCATTATAACTCCTGTCAAGTCTTAATTTGGATTTTTTTTAAAATAGCAGACAATACGCGTAAATGTTTGATTTTGATTTTGAATATTCTTGGTTAAGTTGGTCTTAAATTAAGAGGAATTCTCCTGTTTGGTAAATCTAGTTTTAACACCTTTTTCATACAAAATAAGAAAAGCAAAAGAGTTTAAAATGATATTAACAATCTAGTTTGAATATAATTAGTCTAAATCAGGGGTCACCAAACTTGTTCCTGAAGGGCCGGTGCCCTACACATTTTAGCTCCAACTCTAATCAAACACACCTGAACAAGCTAATCAAGGTCTTACTAGGTATGCTTGAAACATCCAGGCAAGTGTGTTAAGGCAAGTTGGAGCTAAACTCTGTAGAGACACCGGCCCTCCAGGACCGAGATTGGTGACCCCTGGTCTAAATACACTGCTTGGAATAAGTAGTAGTATACTTATTTTAAGATTTTTTTTCACAACACTGTTTTTGATTTGTTTCTAGTCCAAATATCTACAAATTTTAAAATCAAGAAGCATTTTCTACACAAGCAAAAAATATTCTCTTGTTTTAAGAAATAATATGCCAAAAATAAGTGAGTTTTCCCTTAAAACAAGCAAAGTAATTTGCCAATGGGGTCAGCAAAATAATCTTGTTTTTCATTTGGAGATTGAAATATTGTTTTCCTCACCCCACTGGCAGATCTTTTTGCTTTTATTAAAGAGAAAAACTCACTTAATTTTGTCATTATTTCTTAAAAGAACACAATATTTTTTTGCTTGTCTAGAAAATGCTACTTGATTTAAGAGGTTTTAGATATTGGGACTAGAAACAAGACAGAAAATCTGAGTAAGAAAAGCATTTTTTGCAATGTAAAGTCTGTTTTTTTAAAGATATCTTAATAAGTTTAATTATCTTATTCACTGGCAGATAATATGGATTCTTTCTAGTTTGTATCGTTCTTAAATAATTCGTTTATTTCTTATTTTTAGATGGTTATTTTTTGCAGGGCAGTCTTTTATAGTTAGTCCTCTACTTATTCTCATCTGCTCATTTCTCTTTCTCTTCTGTGGTTCAGATGAGGTTCGCACTGGAACTTACAGCCAACTTTTCCACCCTGAGCAGCTGATCACTGGAAAGGAGGACGCAGCAAACAACTACGCCCGCGGCCATTACACTATTGGCAAAGAAATCATCGATCTCGTTCTTGACAGGATTCGCAAATTGGTAAGAACTTGTTTGTGAATGAATGATGCACAGTGATGGTTGTGTGATGGGCTGTTATTTTTAGGACCAAAACGAAAGCTGATTGGCCCAACTGAGTCTGGTTTTTCTCAAGGCTTTTTTCATTCATTTTCGTCAATCTGTGAAGTTTGTTCCTCGCCACTGGCTTGCTTGGTTTGGGACTCGCATCGATGGATTTGCTCTTCAGTGTTTGGACTTTCAGCAGAGAAATTTAAACTCTAAAAAATGGACTGACGCATTTTCATTTTACTCGAACTTCTATGTTAAGCTGCTTTGACACAATTTACATTGTAAAAGCACTATATAAATAAACAAACATCAATTCAATTGGTTGGTCAGTTGGTTGTCAGTCATGTGACAAAGTGGGCCGTCGTTGACCATTCAAAGCAGCCAAAGTTTCCAGACATTTAGCCGTCAGTCTGAGGTCTGGCTATGCGAGGCTACAGACGTCTTTCGTTGTGACAACTTAGTATATGCATTTTTAGCACCAACCTTTATTCAAAATAGCACCATCTCATTTGAATTTAAAGCGACAGTCACCAAAATGGCACAATTTGGATAGAAGCCTGAAAGGGTCAGTTTTAAAGAGGTATAAAATATTACTGATGGGGTATTTTGAGCTGAAACTTCATAAACACAATATGAGGACACCAGAGACTTATTTAACATTTTGTAAAAAGGGGCATAATAGGTCCTCTTTACCATTTAATGAAATTTTAATGACAAATTCAATTTGTACCCCTGCAGTTGAGGTCAACAAAAATATTTATGACGCTGTAATAAAATTAATGACACAATTATAATAGCCTCATGACAACCATGTTTATAGTGGATTTATGACATGTTGTCTTGGTAATGTCAAGTTGTCATAACAAAAGACATCTCAAGCAGTGTCACCTTTGTATTTAAAATGACCTAACAAAGCAATTGATGTTTAAAACTTGCATAAAATCTCCATTATATTCATGTCAAGTCATGATTATAAAGGTCTTATGAACATTCCTTCAAGTAAAGTCAAATTGCCGTCTTTGTGTTTATATTGTGATTTATAATGCGATTTATATACATGTCTTCCATTCTCTGCTCTTCACAGGCTGACCAGTGCACTGGACTCCAAGGCTTCTTGGTTTTCCACAGCTTTGGAGGAGGAACCGGCTCCGGCTTCACCTCTTTACTGATGGAGCGCCTGTCTGTCGACTATGGGAAGAAATCCAAGCTGGAGTTCTCCATCTATCCTGCTCCGCAGGTGTCTACAGCAGTGGTGGAGCCCTACAACTCCATCCTCACTACCCACACCACCCTGGAGCACTCGGACTGCGCCTTCATGGTAGACAACGAGGCCATCTACGACATCTGCCGCAGAAACCTGGACATCGACCGCCCAACGTACACCAACCTCAACAGGCTAATAAGCCAAATCGTGTCTTCGATCACAGCTTCCTTAAGATTCGATGGTGCCCTCAACGTTGACCTCACAGAGTTTCAAACCAACCTGGTGCCATATCCACGTATTCATTTCCCACTGGCGACGTATGCTCCGGTGATTTCTGCTGAGAAAGCATGCCACGAGCAGCTTTCAGTGTCTGAGATCACTAATGCATGCTTTGAGCCGGCTAATCAGATGGTCAAATGTGACCCGCGCCATGGTAAATACATGGCCTGCTGTCTGCTGTACCGTGGAGATGTCGTACCCAAAGATGTAAACGTTGCTATCGCTGCAATCAAGACCAAACGCAGTATTCAGTTTGTGGACTGGTGTCCTACTGGTTTCAAGGTTGGCATCAATTATCAGCCTCCGACTGTTGTGCCGGGTGGAGATTTGGCAAGGGTTCAGCGCGCCGTCTGCATGTTGAGCAACACCACTGCTATTGCTGAAGCCTGGGCTAGGCTTGATCACAAGTTTGACCTGATGTACGCTAAACGTGCATTTGTGCACTGGTACGTAGGTGAAGGAATGGAGGAGGGCGAGTTCTCGGAGGCCAGAGAGGACATGGCTGCTCTGGAGAAAGATTACGAGGAGGTCGGTGTAGATTCAGTGGAAGGAGAAGGAGAAGAGGAAGGTGAGGAGTATTAGACTTGGTCCACTTCTCTGTGGAATAAACAGGGTTCCCACGCTTCTTAGAGGTCCCATTTTTAGATGTTAGTACCAGTATTGTTCGTTTTAGGGCTATCTATAAGATAGTGCCCACCAAAAATCATGTTTATAGAAAATCGATAAAATGGATTTCTGCATATATAGATCAACGGTTTTACTCACGTTACCTCATCAAATCTTCTGACCAATCAAATGCTCTCTAGTATCTGACATGCCCCGCCCCCTTCTTCTCATTAGCTTTTCATTTGATGCGCTTGAGCTCAACCACTCTCACTGGCAGAGCTGTGATGAAAACAAAATGCTATTGGCTGTTTTTTTAAAAGGGGAGGAGCTACTCTATGTCCCACCCTCTCTTCATGTTTAAGTTGAGATTACATCAAGCATTGAATTAAAAAAATGCACATTTCAAATCCCTTTATGGGACCTTCAAATGTACTTGAATTTCAGACATGAATTCAAGGCGTAAAAAGATCTGAAAAACAAACACAGGTGCTTGAAAGTGCTTAAATTAAAATTAAACAGGATGATAGCGGGATAGAATGGTAAAATACAGGAGAATCCCAGCAAAAACGGGAGGGTTGACAGGCATGCTGTGGTATGATTTACAAAGGTGTGCGATTTAAAATTAGTTTTGCTTTAAGAAGTCTCTGAAAGACTTTGAATCTGCTGTTGATGAAAGCGTGGGAACCCTGCATAAAAATAAAATAGCTGGTAGCCTCTTGACAGAACGATTCGCTAGCTGAAGAAAATGCCAAGTGATGTAACGGTTGTGTGTGTCTCTGATCAACATATAGCAAAAGCGGTCACACTTTAGTTTCAGTAACTATTCACACTATTAACTTCTGGCTTATTACCTGCCTATTAATATGATAATAACTGTTATAAAGCATGATCTTAGTTGACATCCCTAATCCTAGCCAATACCTAAACCCAACTACTAACATACTAACTAAGCCGCTAATTAGTAGTTTACTGAGCTATAAGTCTTAGCTAATGGTCCGTTAATAGCGTGAATTGTACATTCAAATAAAGTATGACCGCAAAAGCTAATTGTGAATATTACTGTGCCTATTTTGGTGTGAAGTACTCAATAAAAACAGTAAAAGAATTGGTTTGTTTTTTTTCCTTTACTTTGCATTGTTGCTAAGTTTTACTAAATTATTTAAATATAAAAGCAATAAATTGACCTTCGGTTCTGCAAGGTGTCACAAGAAATCACTATTCCTTCAAGTAAGTCAAGTTTTGTTGTCATTCTGCCTAATGTGTGGACATACAGTTGAAAGAAATACCGTGTCTCGCTGTGGACCACATGAAACTAGTTAAAATCATAGTCAAATCTGACATTATTAAATACAATTTTATACACAAGCTCATTCTGAAAACATAGTCCTATACACATTCCTGGAGATCGCCAATTATGTATCCAGAGAAACGTATGGCTTGATTTCGTCTTTAAAACGAATGCAATGAGGCGGTATGACGCCTTTACGTTTCACGCTTACCAGCTGACAGCTTACCTCCATATGGACGGCTTTCCTGCTGTTACCAGTTTTTCCAGTGGCTGGCCATGTACACCGGTGGACTTGAGACGCTGAGAGGAGTTGACAACAGGGTTCGAGTCCGGCGAAGAATGGCTCCTGAAAGCGGGTAAGACAAAAACTGAAGCCAAAAATGAAAATAAACAAGTAAATAACAGCGTGAGAATGTGGTAAAAACAAAAAACATGGTAAAAATCAAGCAAGGGGTCGGCACCAGTGGTGTAGTGGTTAGTGCGTCGACACATGCACTCCGGTGCTCACGGTGACCCGAGTTCGATTCCCGCCTTGCGGTCCTATGCCAAGCCTTCCCCTCTCTCTGCTTTCCTGTCAATACTCTACACTTTCCTTTCCATTAAAGGTGAAAACCCTGAAAAGTAATAATAAAAAAAAAGAAATCAAGCAAGGGCTTTTCTTTTTCTGGATTGCTTTTCAAAACAGTCGGTTGGGTTTAGCGAAGTGGCTGGGCTGGTCAATCTGTGCTTTTGAAAACACTATCGGTTTGGATAAAGGAAGGAAGAAGGTTGGTCACTCAGTTGACAGCGGTCTCTGGTGGATTTATGCGAGAACAGTAAACACGAACGGCACTCGCGCGAGAAATTTGAGACCTTAAAAAAGCATAGACAGCGGGCTCTGGTAGATTTGCGAAAACTAAAAATACAAAAAACTTAGCTCCTGGGATGTATTTGGCGCTCTCCAGAAATGTATATAGGGGTACGTTTTTAGAATGTTTATATAATTCCATCCACCTATTTTTATGCGCATTTTGGAAATGTGCATAAAAATCAATTTATGGAAACGCCAAGATGCACATCAATTTTGAAAATGCGCATAAAAACGAATGCGCATAACTAAGATAAACATTTTATTTGATAAGAAAAAATGTGCATCAACTATGATGGAAACACTTATACCGATCAAATGCCAGTATGAGCAATAAAAAGTCATGTGATTTTGTTAGAAGAGATCATGTGATGATAAAAATGTGTGTGAATGAACAAACCAAGTGGCTGACTACATTACAAAACATCAGAAACGTTGTTTTGTTCATTCTAAAGTGCCTTAACGCCACCACATGTTCATTGCGTGTCGGCATTGTCTTCTGAGGTGCAAGTAATTTATTAAATGAAGAAAAGATTTAGCTTCTCCTACCGTAGCAAATTCCATTTTTACTGATGATGTTTGGTGCCAGTTTATCAGAAAGTGACGATTTTGTTCTCTTTGACATTGATTGGAAACATTACTTTATTCGCATGTCTTTTATGCGATATTTCAGTTTTGCACATACATTTAATTTGCATTTTTAGATGGAAACTAGCTAGTGATCCTGTAAGTATCTCACATTTTTACATAGAAATGCGATAAATCATTTAATCCTTTAAAATTAAATCTGGCAGTATGTTACCCTGAATAAAAATAACTGTATATATGTTTATATTATACAATTGTATGTACACAAGATCCTTATTTTATAGATGCCAGGTGTTTAGAAAATATGTAATTTGATATACTTCCTGATCTTTAATGGTATTTATTGACCAAGAAGAGACAAATGTATGAATTATTAATGTAGCATACTCTTAGCAGTGAAGCAAACACATTATGTACAAGTGTAATCGATGTTATTCTGCATATCTTGCAGAATGAATCTGCACATTCACTGAACTACAATTAAATCTGTTTAGTTGCAGACAGCAGGTTGATTAACGAACAAAAAAGTATCATTTATTAGCATATTTTACCATTTTATCAATAAATTTAGATAAAATGCCAAAACACATATACTGATTAAACTGCTTCTTTCTTTCTTTTTACAATAAAAGGGGATAAAACAGACCTTTACCAGTCAAATCAAACATCAATAAAATAAAAGTGGCATATGTTTTGATAAATAATGCTGACATTAATGTTTAAAATATAGATTTTGTAATAATTCAGTTCAGTTCACCTTTATTTGTATAGCGCTTTTACAATGTCAAAGCAGCTTCACATAAAAGATCATAGTAAATTTAAACAGTGTAGTTCATTTTTCAACGTTTAAGTTCAGTTCAGTTTAGCTCAGTTCAGTGTGGTTACAGACATTTGTAATACAATTTACTGTCACATTGCGCATTAAAAAATGAAGGGTTTATGTTTTATTAATGTTTAAGTTCGTGTTTATCCCTAATAGATAAATATATACGATTACTTGAACATTTTGACTCGATAATGCTTTATGAACGATTATTTAATTTTTTTTTATTTGCAATCATAGTTCACTGACATGTTTTGTACAGTAAATATGCTCACATATTACAAGTTTTGTGAAGAGATTTTTGAATGAACGGTGCATTACTTGATTTTAAAATAATTGATGGAAACTCACTATCAAACCATCTCTGGGAAACATCCACACACACTCACTCACACTCATACACTACGGACAATTTAGCCTACCCAATTCACCTATTCCACATGTCTTTGGACTGTGGGGGTAACCGGAGCACCCAGAGGAAACCCACGCGGACACAGGGAGAACATGCAAACTCCACACAGAAACGCCAACTGACCCAGCCCAGGCTCGAAACAGCGACCTTCTTGCTGTGAGGCGACAGCACTAACCACTGCGTTGCCCGATTTTATATATATATATATATAAGCAATTCCAGCGTTATCGATGTGACATTTGCAGTAAAAACTCAAAACATAAATTCGCATAGAAAGTATATGTTAACATTATATTGAAACAACTGTTTATATATTCCAAAACAACTAACCACAGAGTTATACGAGCAGAAAAAGATCAATCTGTAAACATTTTAAAATCAGCAAATAAACTTGCGTTATGGATGTGACAAAAAAATCTGCGAGTTTACAGTACACAATATACTTTGTATAAATTCTGTAAATTAAATTGCACAACACAAAAGAAATAATGCTAATCAAATGGATAAGAGTCAGCTTACTATAAAACAAAAATGATTTATTTTATTATATTTAATACGTTTGCATTTATGAGGAACAAGTGTCGTTATGGACGTGACACTTTTCCGTTATGGATGTGACAGATGTGAAATTGCCATTTGTGTGACTTTGGTAAATCAAATATAATAGTTTGAAAACACTGACAGAGACATTTTTGAGTATTTCTAAAGTACTGTTAAATACTTGCTTAAACAAAAAATGTAGAAACGTTTTTTCTTTTTTGGTGAAAACGTAATTTTTTCATGGCAAGGTTGACATTTGCATGGAATTGCTCATATACATATATATAAGCATCTGTTGAGCACTCTCAACAACCGAAACAGCTACAGGAATGTTAAAAAAAAATGTAGGAGACTTCCCTTACACCAGTAAACGCAAAACAGTTGAAGAGCAAGGTAGCTTTTGAATACAAATTCTCAAGGCACACTTGAATTTAAAAAAATTATTAAAAAAACACATGCATACATAAAATATTCATAATAAATTTGTTCTGCATTAAATCATTCTTTAAAAAGCAGACCTATTGTGCTTTTTTGCAAGACTTAATATGTCTGATGTCCCTACAGCTTGTGTGTGAAGTTCCAGCTCAAAATGCCACACAACTAATGTTTTATAACTCTTTGAAATGGACCCTTTTAGGCTTTGATCCAATTTGTGCCATATTGGTGACTGTCACTTTAAATTCAAATGAGATATTTTCAAAAGAGGGCGGAGCTACAAATGCCTGTGTGTCTGCATAGTGACAGATTCAAAACAGGACTAATGTTATCTCTGAATAAAAACGGCTGCTTCTCACTCAGGGCTGCCTATGCTAATGAGGGAGAGATGGTCACTAGTGGGCGGGGCTTTTCCCCTCTGATGACACGTACAAAGGGAGAATGTCAGTCAAAGTGTTTCTGCAGACTGTTTTTATCAAGTGTGATTATAATAAATGAAAGGAATACAGTTTTACCATTAGAAGCTGGTTATATTCACAGACTGTTGCCACACCACTGTGGTTAAAGTGATTTTTTTTTGGGCAATAGGAGCCCTTTAGATGTGTGCACACGTAAAGATGTGCCCGCATAAATAATTCATAATAAATATGTTCTGCAGTAAATCATGCATTGAGTTCTGTTAAATAGATCCAAATTAAAAATCTGCCATCATTTACTGGCCCTTCACCTGTTTCAAATGTTTATGAGCATCTCTCGTCTGTTATAAGAAGATATTTAGGAGAAAGCTGGACACCTGTAACCATTGACCTCAATGGTATTTGTTTTTCCTACTATGGAAATCAATGTTTACAGCTTTCTTCATAATTTCTACGTTAGTGATAGACTGAATAATTATTTAAAAAACCTCATAAAGGTCTGTAACCAGTCGAGGGAGTATAAACAGTGAGTAAACATTCATTTTTGGGTGAATTATCCCTTTAACATGATCAATTAAATAATCGCACCCAATTAAATCTTCATTATCAGCACATAGAAGTGATATTCTACATATCATGTACTGTAGAAAGCATTAGAGAAGTGTCCAGCTTGGTCTTTTGCTAGGGAGAGATGATATGGATAAATGATGGAGGGAAGATGAGATCAGGGAGACTGGGAATGGGCAGGGCTGGGTGGAGCTCCCACTGAACTGACCAGCTTCATGTATAAAAGCCTCCGTCTCACATCCGTCCTGCTGTGACTCAGCTTTTCAGCAAAACCACTGGACACCAGAAGCACACCAAGGCTAACTAGCTAAATCCAAACCAACAACCATGAGCCACTACTCCTACCGCACCTCTCACCACCGCAGTTACGGGACTCCTTCAGTGTCCAGTCGCATCGGGGGCCGCTATACATCCTCCATCCCGTCCCGCCCCGTGGACTTCAGGAGCCGCTCCAGCGCTCCGGCTCCACGTCTCTCCTATGACAAAGTGGACTTTTCACTAGCCGAGGCCGTAAATCAGGAGTTCCTCGCCACGCGCAGCAATGAGAAAAGAGAACTTCAGGAGCTCAACGACCGCTTCGCCAGCTTCATCGAGAAGGTCCGATATTTGGAGCAGCAGAACTCCAGGTTGACCCTGGAGTTGGGTCAGTTTAAGGAGCAGCAGCAGGGGCCGTCGGGCCGCCTAGGGGATCTGTGCCAGCAGGAGATGAGAGAGCTGCGCAGACAGCTGGAGCTCATGGGGAAGGACCGAGACCAGATGCAGGTGGAAAGGGACAATCTGGCTGAAGATGTGGCCCTGCTCAAGCAGAGGTATGCACTTGTTTTATTTCCAAGAGGGGACTATAACCAGAATGCACACAGACACGTGGAGTTGTATCATCATGGAAACCAAACCAAAATTGAGGTTCCCATGAGTAAACATGCTTAATTTCAGACAGAACCAAGTATTTTGAAAATGTAAGCAGGCTCGTTTTTGTTCCTGTGAGGGTTGGGTTTTGGGGTAGGGGGTTAGAATATGGTTTGTATAGTAGAAACATCTATAGGAGTCCCCATTAGAATATAGGAACAAGTATATATATATATATATATATATATATATATACATATATATGTGTGTGTGTGTGTGTGTGTTTACTGGTTTTTTTTCCAAGAGGGGACTATATCCAGAATGCACAGACATATTGGAAGTTGTGTCCCTATGGGTAAACATGCTTATATTCAGACAGAATCAAGTATTTTGAAAATGTAAACATGCTGATTTTTTTTCACTGTAAGGGTTGGGTTTTGGGGTAAGGGGGTAGAATAAATGGTTTGTATAGTAGTCCCTACCGGGATATAAGTCATTGATATTGTATATAATATTTACAATTTTGTGGTAATGCATACTGTAGTAATAACTAACTGTAATAAATACAGTAGTATACTTCAGGTTTGTGGTGTATTGGACTATAATAGTTCAAATGAAAATGAACTATTTTGTTTTTCCTTCTGTTGAACACAAAGGAAGATATTTTGAAAAATGCTGGTTATTTGCCCTCCATCAATAGTAGGAAAAAACACTATGGAAGTCAGTGGGTGTCAGCAACTAGCATTTTTCACAACTGAAAAATCTCTGAATATGTTTTGAACAAGTGAAGGGTGAGTAAATTATTGAAAAAAATGTAACATTTTAGGTGAACTATCTCTTTAAGGAAAATTAAGGCTATAAAAAGTGTTAAATATCTCCCGAATATGAACATTTTGTCATTGTTCACTCACTGCCAATGTAAAGCTCTTTAGAGTTATTTATTTTGTGGAATAAATGTAAAGATATTTTGGTGAAAGTTTCTTTTTCTTCAATTTTTATGTTAAAAAAAGTATAAAACAGGATATCTTCTTTTTAACCGCATAGAGGCATGCATGATTGCATTAAAATGGTTGTGAGTAAACGATGATGAATTTTAATTTTGGGGTAAGTATCTACTCAGTGGGTAATGTAAAATGGATACTGACATTAATATTGGTAAAGTTAAATAAGTTGGTGTACAAACATAAATGTGAAAATGTAAAAGGTTATAATGATGTTGTAATCATACCTGTTTTATCAGGTTCAATGATCATACTTAATGATATTGATTGATTAATTAAGGTTGGCATTGAAGTAAAAAAAGGATATACTTTAAATTAGTTTGTTTTTATGGAAGGCTACAAAAGATAATAGCACAGCTTTAGGGTGAAAACTGCATACAGATGATTGAAATATAAACAGATTAGATCTTCTAAAATAAGAGTATTTGTATGAAGATGTTCGTGGTTACCATGGGCGTGGCAGAAAATGAAAGTCACACAGAGACAAAGAAGCTGCAGCTAGACCCTCCCATTATCATCCTCTATTATGCGGTTTACACTGTAATGGACGAGCCATTTAAACGATGCTCCATGTTCTGCACACATACTCAAGCAGGCTGCTGTTTTCAGTCCCCTGTAGGCTATCATAAACGACAAAATGCTGTACGTGTGCTGTAAAAACACAAAAACACGTCCGTAAGAAACATTCGTATCAACAGTTACTGCTTAAAACGTACTCTACCATCAACATTTAACTTTATTAAAATCATGTTTTGGTGTTTTATGCTGTACACGAAAGAAGCGCGCGCGCGGGAAACTGCAGCTGAAACACAACCGCGCCTCAGGAGATTATTATAGGATTTCCAATAAAATCTCTCTAGAAAGGGCGTTTTCACCCGAGGACAAAAGGTAGGAAGAGGTTCCCCAACAACAAATTTTATAATACGATATCAGAAAGTGTTTGCAAAGCACAAAAGGCTACTCTCACCTCAACAGACGAAGTAGAAGAAAGTGCCTGTGATAGACGCGCTATCTTGTTTTGGTTCAGTCCATATCAATTGTGTATATATAGTCGGAAGATATATAAACTTGGTAGCCCTTGCATGGACATACTGACAAGACAAGAAAATTAAATTTAGAGAATTTAATGAATTTAATTTAGTGAGGTCCTAGTGGTAAAAGAATAATATTGGATCTTTATTGCAATTAATGTTTCGTGAGTCTTGCATATGATTGACAACAATTAAGAATAATTATATTAATGTATATTGTGTCCCCCACATAATAAATAAAATACTATAGTAATTTATAGTGCTGTCGTTTTTCTGAATCATAATATATAGTTAAGTGTATAGTATTATAGTAGCCTATTTACAACATTTTGTTAATGAAAGCTACACCATATTGCAGTATTAACTATAGTGAAATGTTAAACTACTGTAGTAGCCTATAAGTTAGTTTATACTACAGTAAACTGTGGTGTATTGAAGGATATATAACAAACCCAATGTAAAAAACTAGTACACTGTAAAAAAAAACGCAGGGTTCCACACAAGTCATTCATGTTGTCCCAACACAAATCGATTCATTTAACTTAATCATTTTCACAAATTTAAGTGGATTGAACATAGAACAATTAAATTGTCCTAAAAGACTTAAGAATTGTGTTGTCAACTCACTTTAAATGAGTAGTTTAAACAAGCAGCAAAAGTCTTTTTATGAATGTAGAGTATCGTTAGTTGTTGTATTATTATTATATTATTATTATTACTATAGAATTAGTCTACCACAACAGATTATCTCCAGTAGTATGGGGTAACACTTTAAAAATAATGGTCAATTAGTTAATGTATTTACTAACATGAACAAACTACTAGGAATACACTCATTATGGTATTTATTTACTTTTGTTAATATACATTAGCTCATGTTAACAAGCACAACATTGGATTTAATAATGCATTATTAAATGTTGAACTATAATTAATAAATGCTTTACAAGATTATTCATACTTAGTTAATGTTAGTAAATAAATAATGGACCATTATTCTACCTAGTATGGTTCAAAAACATTATTTACCACACTTTATCACTCTTTACCACAATTTATTTTAGTTTTTTTTTTCAATTGGTTGTGACTTTGTTAGCGTGGCTTTTGAAATATTGAGAAATTATTTTTGTTTTAATTTAATTTCAGACTTGAAGTCCATTTTTAGCTAAACGTCACACTGTTAGCACGACAAATTATTCTTTCTGGTGGTCCCCATTTTTTTCGCCCTCAGTTTAGACCTCATTCGTCAAGCAATATTTTATTATAGGGATACAGCAGAAGCTGGGTTCACTCATGTGTTTAGATTATTACATTTGCAATAATATCATTCCACCCAGCCGGTACTAATGTAATCTCTGAGGCTTTTAGGCAAATCAGCTAATCGCTCCTCTGACTCTCTGCCAGCTGAGATTTAATATTTGTCGTACAACCTTTACTTCAGACACAGAGCCTTCAAGGA
Source organism: Danio aesculapii (assembly GCF_903798145.1). NCBI lineage: Eukaryota > Metazoa > Chordata > Actinopteri > Cypriniformes > Danionidae > Danio > Danio aesculapii. The sequence continues at coordinate 3,516,865 of NC_079445.1, read as the reverse complement.
CGTTTCTTTTGTTGCTTGAGGACAAAGTCACAGTTTTAATGCATAACTCAGGATAGAAAATAACAAAACATACATGCTTCATGCAGACTCACCCATCCTAATATATAAAAAAGATAGAATATAAGACCAAAACCACATTTTGTATTGCAGTAACATTCTAATATAAGTACTTTAAAATAATATTGGGAAAAGGTATTAAACGTATTTCAAAAGTACTATTTTCTCTTATTTATTTGCAGGTTAAATGAGGAGATGCAGAAAAGAGAGGAAGCTGAAAATAATCTGACTCTCTTTCGTAAGGTAAAGGGATTTTATAAAGTTTCTGTTTCTTAGTTTAATCAGTGGCTGCTAATAAAATCATAATTTATTCTTCTCTTTTTTATATGGATATAGTAATCTGTGTTATAAAGATGTATCTGTGCACTTCATTATTTTGTAACAATTAATTTGTCCTCAGAATCTTTATTCAAATGCAGCAACCTTCCCTCCCTCCACGACATTTTTGTCCTTTAAGGCGGGGCTGTAAGTCATTTAGGGTGGGGCTATCCGTCCTTTAGGGCGGGGCTATCAGTAATTTGGAGTGGGGCTATCAGTTCTTTAGGAGGAGGCTATCCATCCTTTAGGGTAGGACTATCGGTCCTTTAGGGCGGGGCTATTAGTAATTTAGGATGGGGCTATCAGTGATTTAGGGCAGAGCTATCCATCCTTTAGGGCGGGGCAATTAGTAATTTAGGATGGGGCTATCAGTGATTTAGGGCAGTGCTATCCATCCTTTAGGGCGGGGCTATTAGTAGTTTAGGGTGGGGCTATCAGTTCTTTAGGACGAGGCTATCCGTCCTTTAGGGTGGGACTATCAGTCCCTTTAGGGCGGAGCTATCAGTCCTTTAGGGTGGTGCCTTTAGTCTTTTAGAGGGTGGGCTGTCAGTCTCTCTAGGGTGGGGCTATCAGTTATTTAGGGGGGACTATCAGTCCATTAGGGCGGGGCAATCGGTCTTTTAGAGTGGGGCTATCAGTTCTTTAGTGCAGAATTATTAGTCAATTAGGGCAGGGCCATCAGTCCTTTAGGGCGGGGCTATCCATGCTTTAAGGTGGGGCTATCAGTCCTTTAGGGTGGGGCTATCAGTCTCTTTAGGGGGGACAATCAGTCCTTCAGGGCGGGGTAATCAGTCTTTTAGAGTGGGGCTATCAGTTCTTTAGTGGAAAATTATCAGTCATTTAAGGGCAGAGCTATCAGTCCTTCAGGGTGGAACTATCAGTCCTTTAGGGTGGGGCTATCAGTTATTTTAGGGGGGACTATCAGTCCTTTATGGTGGGGTTATCGGTTCTTTAGGGCGGCACTATTAGTCCTTTAGGGTTTAACTCTCAGTCCTTTAGGGCGGGTCTATCAGTCCTTAGGATTGGGCGATCAGTCTTTTAGGGTGGGGCTATCAGACTTTTAGGGGGGGGCTATCAGACCTTAGGATTGGGCGATCAGTCTTTTAGGGTGGGGCTATCAATCTTTTAGGGTGAGGCTATCAGACCTTTAGAGTACATTTTACACACAACTTAGAGGTGTTCAGCCAGTCACAATGCGCTGCATAAGTCGGCCAATCAAAGCACTCTGGGCTCTTATGAAGGCAGGGCTTTGTAGATAACAGACTCAATCAGAACCACTGGGAATAATATTGCTAAAAAATACGTTTTTGGATATTTTAGCACACCTAGTAAACAAAATATTCACAATTTGAAATCTTTAAAATATAAGCAAACAGATATTAGAATAATGTGACTGTGTGTACATGAAGGACGTGGATGATGCTACTCTTGCCCGTTTGGAGCTGGAGAGGAAGATTGAGTCTCTGATGGATGAGATCGAGTTCCTCAAGAAGATGCACGATGAGGTGAGATACGAAAAAGATTGTTTATGAATAATGGATTACAGAATTTCAGAATATTATCATCTTGTAGCTAAGTTAGAACAAGTAAAAATACCCCACTGGAGTACAGCACTTAAAAAGTCTTTGCACCACAAGGAAAGAAACACTTTTAAAACGAACACTGTTTCTAAAGTATACTTGTATTTAAGTCATGATACTTAAATACAAGTCTAAAACAATTTCTCCAGTGTACACTTTGAAATTTTGTTTGCACAGCTGAAAAAATTTTACAATTTAATTGTGATTTTTGATCTCACACCATGAATTGCATTTAAAAAATTTTAGATCCAAACTCATAATTTAGAGCCTAAGAATTATAATCATGAGAAATAAAGCTGCCGATTTGGAAATAAATAAGGAAGAACTGTGAGGAAAAAATCTGACTTCTGCAAATACAGTCGTGATTGAGAAAGATTGCAGGATATAAACTTGTTTATGCCTATTGGCACATCTACACATCATATGGAAAATAAATGGAATAATACAAATCCTTCACTTTTTTAGTTTTCAGATTTACTTTCAACAACTTTTGTCTATTCTAAAGCTATGTGCTATTTTTAATTTGCGTTTTTAAAACATGCTGATGCTTTTGGTTTCTTCACACTTGTAGGTTATGAAATCTGCTTGTGAGTTTGTGTGGAAGCTTTATCCTGACATGTCATCACAAATCAAATATTTTGTTCTTAATCCACAAGGACAACTACCACTTCACTTTTAATCATACTCTTTTTTTTCTTACAGATTACCTAAAAATGATTTAATTTGTCGATTCAGATCACCAAAAATATACAGTCGAAGTCAGAATTATTAGCCCCCCGTGTATTTATTCCCAATTTCTGTTTAACGGAGAAGATTTTTTTCAACACATTTCTAAACACAATAGTTTTAATAACTCATTACTAATAACTGATTTATCTTTGCCATGATGACAGTAAATTATATATATATATATATATATATATATATATATATATATATATATATAATATATATATATATATATTTTTTTTTTTATTGTGTTTTTGACAAAAAGTACAAAACATTACAGGTATTCAATAATAAATACATAATAAAAATTATTAAGAAAAATAAATAGATAAAAAAAAATAATAATGAAATAATCTTAATAAAAAAAATAAAAAACCTACGGGGGTAGGGACGTGGGGTGTTGGGGGGGCGGGGGGTGTTTCATGGTTGGAGGAGTACATTTGTCTCAATATGACTTATTAAAGGGTCCCATGTTTTGAAAAATGTTTTGGTTGATCCTCTGAGAAAATATTAAATTTTTTCTGTTTTCAAAAATTACATCACTAAGCCAAAGTGACAGTTTAGGTGGCATTGGTGATTTCAACTCTATAAGAATTCTTCTTCTGGCTATTAACGTTGCAAAGGTGAAGGCGTTTTCTACTTCTTTGGCTATATGCATGTCCTCATTTGGCACTCCAAACAAAGCCATTACCGGATTAGGTTGAATTCTTAAATTGAAGGCCGAGTTTAAAATCTCAAATATTGAAGACCAAAATCGTTTCAGCTTATCACATGACCAGAACATATGGGTTTGGTCTGCCTTGCATGAGTTGCAACGATCGCACAGTAAATAATATTTGACTAGATATTTTGGGCAAGTCATTGTATAATGATGGTTTGATCTGTAGACCAGTGTTTCCCAACCCTGTTCCTGGAGGCACACCAACAGTTCATGTTTTGGATGTTCCCCTCATCTGACCCATTAACTTCAGTTTTTGGAGTCTCTTCTAATGTTCTGATGAGTTGTTTCAGGTGTGTTTGATTAGGGAGAGGATGAAAATGTGTACTGTTGGCGTGCCTTCAGGAACAGGGTTGGGAAACTCTGCATTAGAAGAGACTCCAAAACCTGAAGTTAATGGGTCAGATGAGGGAGACATCCAAAACATTAACTGTTGGTGTGCCTCCAGGAACAGGGTTGGGAAACACTGCTGTAGACAATCAAATAATAAATATTGCTTAATTTTGACCTTAAAATGGTTTGTGAAAAAAATTGAAACGTCTTTTATTCTAGCTGAAATAAAACAAATAAGACTTTCTCCAGAAGAAAAAATATTATAGGAAAAACTGTGAAAAATGTCTTGCTCTGTTAAACATCATTTGGGGAATATTTGAAAAAGGAAAATAATCACAAGGAGCGAATAATTATCACTTTAACTGTATATATATTTATTTTAAAATAAAAATGTGCATTAGAATAAATTGCATGTCTGTTTTGCGCCTGCAGGAAATCCAGGATGTCCAGGTGAGTGTTCAGAGTCAGCAGATGAAGATGGAGGTGATGGAGACGTCCAGCCGTCCCGATCTGACCGCAGCGCTTCGGGACATCAGATCTCAGTACGAGAGCATCGCCTCCAAAAACATGCAGGAGTCTGAGGAGTGGTACAAGTCCAAGGTGAGATACAACATAAACTGTGTAATTATTCAATATAATTATTTACTGTAAATAAATTAATTATCTACCGAACAAGTAAGGGATTACTTTTCATTTTGAGGTCATTTAATTATAATATGTTTGCTTTAAAAACTTTTAGAGATTCAGAGAAGCAGATTAATTGTGTATATGTGTATTTTTGTTTTATTTACTTATGTTGCATAATAATTAAACATTTTAACTGATGAAGGGTATATAATATATAATAGTAAATATATATATATATATATATATTAATCTAACACATATATATATATATATACATACATACATACATACATACATACATACATACATATATATATATATATATATATATATATATATATATATATATATATATATATATATATATATATATATATATATATATATATATATCAGCATATTTGAGTACACCCCATTTTGAAAAATAAATATTTTTTAAACCATTTCTTAGTGAATATATATTGGTGCATTTGACCAAAACAGATTTATTAAACAGATATATTTATTAATATAATATTTTAATCACTAAACATCTTCAGAAATAGAATGATAATACATTTAAATTCAAGCAAAACAATGCAAAAAAAATTACAAACTACAAAATTTCAACAAAAGTTTATATATTTTTTTCTCTCATGATTTTCCTCTATTTACAATTAACAAATAGATTTGGGCTACTAACTTTTGGACCATTATTATAAGTTATTTTGTTAGATTAGCTCCAGATTTGGCTTCAGTACTGACTAATCTAATGCATATGCACAAATATAATATTGGAAAGCTTCCTATAGAAAAGGGAGGGAAGCTTCCTCTGTGAGGGAGGTGTGTACTTGTATATGCTTAGCACTATATATATATATATATATATATATATATATATATATATATATATATATATATATATATATATATATATATTGTTAAAAAGCCATAATTGTCTATGAACTTCTATTGTCTGTGCATTGAGATTTATAGGGATGTTGTATAGCATTGAGTCAGTTAATCAAATAACTTTTCAGACAAAGTAATTAGAAAAGTAATTTAAATACAGTTTTAATGATGCAAGTAGTACTTTTTGAAGTGTCCTGCCCAACACTGGTGTCACTGTATAAAATACCTTGAATACACAGTGATGATGTGTATGTGTTTCTTGATGTTTTCTCTATTAGTTTGCTGACCTGACGGATTCAGCCAAGCGCAATGCTGAGGCCATGAGGCAGTCGAAACAAGACAACAATGATCTGAGGAGGCAAATTCAAGCTCAGAACTGCGATATTGACGCTCTTAAGAGCACCGTACGTACATATAATTACATATAATAGAAAACTGCAATAATTCCTGTGTATTTTTATGTTGTTTTTGAACCTTAAGACTATTCACAATAGGGCTGTCACGACACTGGAATTCGATACCAAGGTGTCCTGAAATTTTAAACACGTCCATTTGCCACAAACATTTAAGTGCTGTTGAGTGCGTTCTTAAACAGCGCTGATTTGCCATTGTGTTCACATGCTCAACAGAAATGACTGTGATTGGCTGTAAACGTCATCAGTTCACCGAACTCACCGTTGTTTACTGAGTGTAACCACAAATACAGGGACACTGGGACGTTTTAAAGCCACAATTCATCAGCAGATCGCTCGTATGTCAGCTTATAGACAAACCAGCTGATCAACATAACTTTGAAATGCTCCAGTGTCCCTGTATCTGTAGTTATTTGTAGAAAAAATCCTTGCTCTGTTAAACATCATTTGGGAATTATTTGAAAAAGAAAAAACAAATTCACAGGAAGCTAATAATTTTGACTTTAACTATCTATATATATATATATATGTACTGTATTTTGCAGAATGAGGCTCTGCTGCGTCAGATGCGGGAAATGGAGGAGCAGTTTACTGTGGAGGCTGGAAACTATCAAGATGCTGTGGGGCGTCTGGAAGAGGAGATTCGACACCTGAAGGAGGAGATGTCACGACACCTGCGGGAATACCAGGACCTGCTGAATGTCAAGATGGCCCTGGACATCGAGATCGCCACCTATAGGAAACTTCTGGAGGGAGAGGAGAGCCGGTAGGACTGAAACCACTGAGCCAGTTTTGTTTTTTTGATCCAGGTAACTGATGATGTTTAATCTTGGCTTTCAGAATTGCGGTTCCTATCATGAAACTGCCTTCAATGAGTGGACACAGCGGAGGTGAGTCTAATGACACGTAATAAAAAGCATTATTTTATTATTATCGTTCAAATCTGAAAATGGCAGCATGGTGGCTCAGTGGTTAGTACTGTTGCCGCACAGCAAGAAGGTCGCTGGTTCGAGGCCCGGCTGGGCCAGTTGGCATTTCTGTGTGGAGTTTGCATGTTCTCCCCGTGTTGGTGTTTCCCCCACAGTTCAAACACATGCGCTATAGGGGAATGGGATAATTGAACATTGTGTGTGTGTGTGAATGCGAGTGTATGGCTGTTTCCTATACACTCTCGAATATTTTTGGATTAGGATGGAAAAGTTTTAATAATTATTTTTTTTTTAACTTTTTATTTAAGATTTTTCAATATATATATATATTATAATTATTATTATATTTTTTTTACAGAACAACCCCTTCCCTGACAATTTAACCCCTTGCAGATGAGGGAATACATAAAAAATAATGAAATTATAATGAAATTATTTTTAAAAATCAATTAAAAGAAAATAATAAAAATAAATAAACAAATAAAAGATATTTCCATCATAAGTACTTTTCAGGGAATACATTTGTACATCAATTTCCATTGTGTTACATTGTAGTTACCTCAAATTACAGTGATGATACGTTAAGTAACCTCTAAATATACATATCTAAATATGTCGTAATACTGTTCCACCTCTTCAGAAAAATATCAGCCTTTATTTGTAGGCATGCAGTCATTTTTTCCATTATATAGGCCTGTTTGAGTCTCTGAATCCACTGAGCCACCTTTGGAGGACTTTCTTCCATCCAGTGCACTGTTATCATTGTTTTGCCACCAGTAATAATATCCTATGGACAAATCTTGTTTCTTCAATAAACATTTCTTTGGACAGTGCTCCCGGTAAGCACATAACTGGATCAAGGGGTATTTCTATATCTAATATCTTATCTATTTCTTTATTAACATTTTTCCAAAATTCTTGAATCTTAGGACAGTCCCTAAGATATGTCCCTAGGGTATGATCTCCAAATTTACCCCATGTTCTCCAACACAAAGCAACAGATAGTTCCTTTACATATGTAGAAATTACAAAAGTAGTATGTTACGTTTCCCTCAACTCTGTCTAGGGGGACACAGGAACGCAACAGAATATTAGTGGAGTTTTGTGTGCGTGTCAGCAATGAGGTCACATGAGCAACTTCTCAAAGGACTAAAGAAAATGCAACTGGAATAAAGATTAACAATATTTATTAAAGGATTAAGGGAGGGTTCCAAAAGAAAGGCTTCAAGAGGGGGTTCAAGCCAAAACAACAAACAAACGTTCTCTAACTAAGAGAAAGGGAAGAACTGAATAATCTATCAAAGAAAAGAAAAATACAATCAAAAATACTCACTCCCTTACTAACTTAAACAGGAGAAAATGGTTACAAAAAGAAAAATGGCACCCCCTCCCTACTAACCCAATCCCAAATTAACAGAATAAAGAGTGGATAACAAAGTAGTATTGAAAACAAAAATTACCCTACAATCAAAAAAAAAAAAAAAAAAAAAGTTCGAGGCAAAAGCTATTTCAGATGATCAACAGCATCAACAGAACTTAAACAAATTAAAGCTCCTAATCAACAAATAATGCTTAAAGGATCAAACTAAATATATATTTATAAAGCCTCACAAAAACAAAGCCTCCACGCACGCACGCACGCACGCACCCTGTTCTAGTGGAGAACTGCTGCTTAAATGCCCACTGCTTTTCTCGTCCTCCAATCACAGAGTGGTTCATAAGTGGCAGCAGGTGATGGTCATTAGCTCCTACTAGGGTGTAGCAGAGAAAGAGAGAAAGAAAAAAAAACAGAAACAAATACGTCCTGGGACGTAACAAGTATTAAAGTACTTCATTTTTACTTTCCAATCAAATCATTTCCATAATTAGGTTTAATAATTAAATAGAATAAAATAAAATTGTACAGACCTGTACAGAATTTACAACAAACACATAAATCTGCAGACTGTTTTTTACATAATTCTGCACAGAAATAGCTAAATAATAATAATCGCCCTGAGATTCTGTCTGGCCCCAGTCATCACGAGTTGTTTCACTAAACCTTTACTGTCTTTGAACAGATTACCAGTTTTCTGATCCTGCGCCTGGAAAGAAAGTGGTCATCAAGACCGTTGAGATTCGTGATGGAGAGGTGAGCCAATCAGATGAAGCCACTTACTAAAACCAAACATCTAAACTGAGATGTCTAACAGTAAAACAGCCAGTCAAGAGAGACCGAGTATACTTTATTTACTTCATTAAAGTTTCTCTCAGTCGCTTTGGTGGATTTCTCAGATCAGATTTGAAATTCTCAAAACTACCAGTTCAATCTTCACATCATTGTGTCACTTGTGCACGTGCAATAAGCAGTTTTTCATTCCTTTGAACAAATTGCAAATGCTTTTGTACATGCATTATCAGTTGCTTATGTCATGTTGATCACAATGTATTATTTTGGTCTCTGTTGAATAGTCTCACCCCCACAACATGTCATCGTTTGGTCATGGCTAGGCCCACACGGAATCTGAGCGCGCAGAATTACGCAGATTTCCAGCCTATCATTAATTCTGTTTATTTACTTGAGTAAATGTGTGTACATCTATATTTATTCAGTTTTTAAATGAATTACAGTAATATTATTGACTAATATGAATATAGAACCAAGCCTCGGTTTTTAAACAAAACAAGCATTTTGTTCTAACTTCGTGTTCATTTTATTTATCACCACTTCCTGAATGCAAAGTTTCATCAAAAAACTAAATGAAAAATGCTTTTTTTTTCAAAGTAGTGCATTTTCAAGATATATATATATATATATATATATATATATATATATATATATATGGGGCGATGCGGTGGCGCAGTAGGTAGTGCTATCACCTCACAGCAAGAAGGTCGCTGGTTTGAGCCTCAGCTAGGTCCGTTGGCGTTTCTGTGTGGAGTTTGCATGTTCTCCCTGTGTTCGCATGGGTTTCCTCTGGGTGCTCTGGTTTCCCCCACAGCCCAAACACATGTGGTATAGGTGAATTGGGTAAGCTAAATTGTCCGTAGTGTATGTTTCCCAGAGATGGGTTGCAGCTGGAAGGGCATCTGCTGTGTAAAACATATGCTGGATAAGTTGGCGGTTCATACCGCTGTGGCGACCCCAGATTAATAAAGGGACTAAGCTGAAAAGAAAATGAATGAATGAATATATATATATATTTTTTTTTTCATTTATTTTCTTTTCAGCTTAGTCCCTTTATTAATCTGGGGTCGCCACAGTGGACGATTATATATAATCATTATATAATCATATATAGATAGAAAAAATATATTCATATATAGATAGAAAAAAATAATATAAGAGAGTAAGCCGAAGTAAAGTTGTATAACTCTTCATTTTTCCATGCTATCTTATATTTTGTATCCAGGAGACCAAAAAGTCTGTTATCGTAATACACCTAAAAAACACACACACGCACACAAAAATTATTCATTGGATTTAGTAAAAAAAAAAAAAAAAAAAGTTGTCGCGAACAATTTATATGGGCTGAATTTAAACAAACAAATGAAGTTAAACATTACTAAATTTAATTCGTTTAAATTCAGCTTATAAAAATTGCTTGCAACTACTTAAATAAATAGTGAAGTTTTTTTTCCCTCTCCGCTGTCGCCACTGGCTTGCATGGTTTGGGATCTGTAGAGCTGCGCATCGTTGGATTTGCTCTTCAGTATTTGGACTCTCAGTAGTGATTATTAATCCACACTGAACTGAGCTAAACTGAACTGAACTTAAACACTGAAAACTGAACTACACTGTTCCTATTTACTATGACCTTTTATGTGAAGCTGCTTTGACACAATCTACATTGTATAAGCGCTATATAAATAAAGGTGAATTGAATTGATTTGTATATATCAATCTTTTTTTTCAGTGCAGATTTCTGTAGAAATTGTCAGTGGCAGGGAGACGTTGTCCCTTAATTGACGAGTTATCTTGTCAGTGTTGGGGAAAGAGTTAAATGACATACAATGTTTGTTTTTTTTTGCTATCAAAATGTATATTCGCTGTGTACGTCTAAATAATTTGTTGTCCGTTGCTCAGGTGGTGAAAGAATCCACAAAGGAAAAGGCCAGAGATGAGAAGAAAGATTGACGTGGTCGGAGAGAATCTGACATGGGAGCCTGCAGATGAGGAAACGCTTGAGTTATTGTGCTGCCAATGTAAAGGTGCTGTAAGTGTAAAATTAAAGCAGGCGCACTTGCTGTTTACAGTGTTGCTCGTAGCATAGAGAATAATCAGCGACATGTTTGACTCGGTATTGTGTATGATGGTGCTAAACCCATATACAGTTGAAGAATTATTAGCCCTCCTGTATATTTTTTTGCCAATTTCTCATTTCTAATAACTGATTTCTTTTATCTTTGTCATGATGACAGTGAATAATATTTGATTAGATTTTTTTAAGGCACTAGTATTCAGCTTAAAGTGACTTTAAAAGGCTTAACTAGGGTAATTATGCAAGATTGGGTAATTAGGCAAGTCATTGTATAACAGTGGTTTGTTCTGTAGACAACTGAAAAATAAATATAGCTTAAGGGGGCTAATAATATTGACCATCAAATAGTTTTAAAAATGAAAAGCTGCTTTTATTCTAGCCGAAATAAAACAAATCAGACTTTCTCCAGAAGAAAAAATATTATAGGAAATACTGTGAAAAATTCCTCTGTTAAACATCATTTGGGAAATACCTGACAAAGAAAACAAATTCACAGGAGGGCGAATAATCCTGACTTCAAGTGTACATGAGCATAAAATATCAATCCCTTAACAACTGAACCATGTATGTAGAATAAAATCACTAACAACAAATAAACACCATTATCAGGATTTCAGAAGTTGACTTTAATATTATCTTCAAATGTAAAAAGATTTGCCTTGGGTATAATGGAGGGGGTGTATCTCCAACCATGTGGGTTAATCTGGTGTCCACATTGGCAATGCCGGCTGGGAGCTTTACTGTCTTGAGTATGGGATCCAGCCAGATGGACAGATGCCCAGCGATAAGACCGTTGGAAGGAGCACCCGAAGGAGCACCCGGAGGAAACCCACGCCAACACAGGGAGAACATCCACACAGAAATGCCAACTGATCCAGCCAGGACTCAAACCAGCAATCTTCTTGCTGTGAGGCGACGGTGCTAACCACTAAGCCACCCTGCATCACATTCAAGTATACTTAAAATACAATTGGTTGGTAATCTGAAAGTCACAAGATCATTTTTTGGTCAATGATAACACCCACAGACTGCTCATTGAGTAAAAAAAAAGTAATCTTTGAGGTATTGAGAGATATTAACCATAAACAAAGCAAATATAAACCATTTACTGTTTTTAATAGTGATTAAAGGTGCTGTATGTGAGTTTTTGACTCTTCTAAAGCATAAAAACACCATAATATGTTTACAGATATTTAAGAAACATGCTAAGTGAACATTCTTGTTTATCTGAAAAACAATGCTGAAGTCAGATATTCTGCTTTGAACATGTTTTCCGTGCCAGAACGCTGTCTTTGTTTTGGTAATTTTTCCCAATGCCCTTTTAGCCAATTATATTTCAGCACCTCGGGTTGCCTTGGTGGAAAACTACGCATTTCATTTCACTCATTCAGGAAGGCTCTGAAAGCATGCGTCCGTGACTGAAATGTGACCTCTGGTGGACAGTAGCAGACTCAGTTCCACATGAGGTTATTAATTAGCAAATAATATAAATATTATGAATGAAGGTGAGCAGGTTATATTGTAACCCCGTGTCCTAACAACACACTACGTGACAAGACTTGCAGTGATGAGCGATTTGGCTGTTTGCACCAGACGAAACACGACTGCAATTTAAATACAGCCATTCAGAAGCACAGAATAGTGCACTCACTTACGAAATGGTAATGTTATAATCTAATGAATACATATTAAACCTCTGCAACATTATTAAATTTAGATACTGAATTACTGATGTGTGTTGGTTCTAAAGTCACAGTTCTAAAGTTCAATCTCAAATGATTTATTTTATTTTCAAGATCTGAGGTGAACTATCTGCTGCTGCTTTCAGTGGTATGGTAATAAATGTCATGTAAAACGGCATTCAAACTCACATCATTAGCATTTAACACTGAATAAAGCACATGAGGTGTACCTGAGCTGATCATTGTCCGTTTTCTGTTGTTCAGCTGCTTTGTCCTCAATCTGGCAACCTGCGCTTGCATTTGTTTTGATCCATGAATACAATACCTAGTTCAACCACAGGGTGTCAAATTTACATACTGCACCTTTAAAGTTGAGTTTCTGTTGCGAACATGAGTATCAAAAACATGCGTCTTAAAGAATAATAAAAGATTCATTAATACCTCAAGGCCTCACATAGCAAACAATGCATATCATCAAATTACACACAAAAAAAAGACAACAAAGAGAAATTAGTTATGAACTGGGGTAAATTTATTGTAAATAGCAGAATAAACAAAACCATGGCACTACAGGGATTACAAGATTATCACAAAAAGAACACCGCATTAAAAAAATGAAAAAAAAAAAGGTATAAAAACTGATCCCTTTATTTACACATTTCCAAACCGCTCGGCACGTTTCCGCTTCTTTGCCTGGAAAACAAAGAGAGGGATACATTGTGAGAGACAGAAAAAAATACTTCATTTTCCTTCCGCTTTATTTATCAGGGGTCACCACAGCGGAATGAACCACCAACTATTCTGGAATATGTTTTAAGCAGCGGATGCCCTTCCAGCTGTAACCCAGTACTGGGAAACATCCAGACACACTCACATTCACACACACATCATCACATCACATCACACACTCATACACTACAGCCAATTTAGTTTGTTCAAGTCAGCAATAGCGCACGTGTTTGGACTGTGGGGGAATCCGGAGCACCTGGAGGAAACCCACACCAACACAGGGAGAACATGCAAAACAGAATTGTCTACTTGTCCAACCGGGACTCAAACCAGCGACCTTCTTGCTAACCACTAAGCCACCACGCCACCCAGTAAAATTAGTTGTAAACCTGAAAGGCACAGCAATTATGGCCACTAGAGGGAGTGTATTCACAACAAACAAAAGCATGTTTCGATGACAGCATGAGTGAGTGTGGAATTATGGGAGTTGTAGTTTTCATTAAATCCTACTGGACTCATACTGCAGAAATCATGTTGATGATGAGCTAAAATATTCAGCGCTTATTTTTACAATAGTATGAAGTAAAGCTGAGAGCTGTGGAAACGAAATGAGAGAAACGCTGAAGCAAAATATATGACGCTGCTCGAGTGGAGTTATTTTAAATCTATATCAGAATATGGATATTTAGAGGATACTTTTGTGATAAAAAAACTTGTTAATCTGTAATATCACTGCGTCCTTCCCGTGTGTTCCTGGAGTGCTACTGGGAGATTATTACAAGAGCTTTTAACTTTTTAACAAACAAAACGTCTGTGAATTCACCTGAACAGATGATGTGATTGGATAAGTGGATGAAGCAGATTTCAAATCACATTGATTTTAGCTGCCCAAGCGTTGTTTTTTTTAAATGAGTCTTATCAATGACTTCCTTGACCTTTTTATAGGGTGAAAAAGCATATGCGGTAACATTACTCAATACTTGTCTATATACACATTTATTCTTTCACCAATAAGAAGGTCTAGAAAATCAATCTGTGATTAAAGTTCTTTTCTTACATTCATTTTATTTTTTATCTATAGTTATAAACAGAATTGAATGTAAATCATGTGGTTTGACTGTTTACTGCCGTTTATTATTCCCCACAGGCAAACGAATCGGAAGTTCAAAAAGAAAAGAAAAGAGCTTAATTCCACATTGCAAAATAAGGTAATAATGCTTTGGTTAGTGTATGCTCCATTCAGCCGGTTTTGTTCGTCAAATTTGCGTTTTGACATTTGGCGCCATCTTGTGACCGAAAAAATGCGCAGGTTAGTGTATACTCCATCAGCTGTTTTCAATTATAGAATTAATAAACTATTACAGCTCAGAACAATGTTTTAGGTCTAATTAGCGGTTATTTTTGAAGAATAAAACCCGTCAGTCTTAAGGCTGGTTTATACTTCTGCGTCAAGCACATGCCTATGGTCCAGCAAAGCCTTCGCGCGGTCACCTACCCCTCGCCATGGCTAACGCTGACCTCTCAAAAATATGTAACTACACATTGCAAAGATGTATAGCACAAGCTCTGTGGTTGGTCGGCTTGGTAGCTGTGATGAGTGTGGGCGGTGTTGAGACCTGTGAGCCCGATGGAGCGAGTGTTTACTAGTGCAGAGTCCCGCTGAGGAGCTCCAGATGGAAACTTTTGTTTTGTGTTTACCTTATGATTAAAGTTGTTGCACGTCCACCGGTTCGTGCCTCAAATGAACAAGCAAAAACAAAACACCTGTGAAGAAACTCGACACAGGTCGGCGCCAGCGGTGTAGTGGTTAGTGCGTCGACACATGCACTCCGGTGCTCACGGCGACCTGATTTCGATTCCGCCTCGCGGTCCTATGCCGATCCTTTCCCTCTCTCTATGCTCCCCATGCTTTCCAGTCAATTCTCTCTACTTTCCTTTCCAATAAAGGTGAAAACCCCGAATAAAAAAAAGAAACTCGACACAGAGGAACATAAAAACCTACTGCCAGCTAACGTTTCGAAGGTGTTACTGCAGAGCAACACAAACAGAATGCAGAAGTATAAATGCACGGCTGCACGCAAGGGGCCAGACGGTCTGCGGATGTTTTTTGCAATTTCTGCTGAGAATTTTGGTAAAATTCTGCAGATTTCTGTGGAATTATCTTGGCAGTATCATAACTAAAACCTTAATATGTGAAAAAAACTAAATTTTTAATGTTTATTTAATGTTTAAAATGCAACTCCAATTAGATTCACTTTATTTGGTAAACAAAGCAAGTCTCTCATATAATATCTCTACTAAAAGACAGAAAATATTACTGTACAAACTGCATTGTACATAAATCAGATGAACATTTTCATATTAGTCAATAATATTACTGTAATTAATTAAAAAAACTGAATAAAATATAGATATACACTCATTTACTCAAGTAAATAAACAGAATTAATGAAGGGCTCAAAATGTGCAAAACATCTGCAGAATTCTGCGAGCGCAGATTCCAAGCCATGGGTCACGCCGATCACTCGACGCAGAAGTATAACCCAGCCTTTATACAAATTATGCTTCCGATAAGATGTTATTCTGCGATAACAACCTCCAGGATGTACTCTATCCCTAACGTAACATATTCTAGCGCATCTAAAAGCGAAACAATAACATTTTAGATCAGCTTCATATTTTCTTTTAAGGTTTTGCTCTATATCAGGACACGTGTACCTCTGAATCATCTCCTCCTCCAGAAGACGACGCGCTTGTGACGATGCCAAATCTCTCCTTCCTCTTCTTAAGCTTCTCATCATCCTCAACCTGTAAAAACACACACACATAAAGCCAATAAAAGATTCAAAATAAACACTTTACAAGACATCAATATGTATATTTTAAGAGTTCACACTTAGCTGATGATTGGTAATAAAGCTAGTTTGGTATACTGTCCTGGGAGAGAGCCCTGAGCTCATAAGATCCTCGAGCCCGGGGCTCCCTCCCGTTGGCAGGGCGAGAGGGGAGTTTGAGCTCAGGTAGATCTCCAAACCCCGCCCCCCTCCATCCTGCTGCTTAAGGATTGCTATGACAGTTTGCTGCTGGTGGAATTTGACTATGGTGTTGATTTGCTTTAGTCAGTTTACATATGTCTCATGTTTTGGACTGTGGGATGAATCCAGAGGCCCTGGGGAAACCCCACACGAGCACAGTGAGAACATGAACTTCGCACAGAAATGCCAACTGGCCGGGTTGAGACCCGAACCGGAGGCATTCTTGCTGTGAGGCAACAGTGCTAGCCACTGGGCCACCGTGCTGCCCTATAAAGGAAAAAGAGGAGGAGAGGGGGTGGAAGGGGGGATTCTTCAAGACGAAGATGACTAAGGTAAGATGCTTTGGTTATTTATACTAAGTTAGGAATCGTCTGATTGGTGGATCGTCATTAGCTTGAGCTTTGCATTAGCTTAGTGCCAATCATAAGCACGTGATCCTCTCGAAATCAGTTTAGAAATGAACTTCACGAAGAGCTCCAAACCCACCTTTTTGGAAACAGAGGACACGTTCATGCCAAAACGTTCTGCTCGCTTCTTTAATACCTCAACGTCAACCTGAAATCAGCGTCCAATAGTGAATGTGAACAGATTTTAGTTACATTTCAATTACTTTGCATTCAAATGTCAAAGATCCCGTCCAAATTACTTACATTTGTTTTCGTTGAAGTTCCTAAATAAGAACAACAAAAAAAGTCATTAATAAAAGTCTAGGTGGTACACAGCTTATTATCCGATCAAGATTTACAAGTCCAATCGAATAGATTACAAAAGGTTCAAACAATCCAACACAAAACAAGTAAAGATTCTAATTTCAATTAATGTGGTTATTTGATTTCACTTACATGTGAGCTGTTTTAAATTTGTATTGGGTGTCATTGCAGAACAGTACGATGCATATTACGGTTTTTACTTTTAGTCATGAGTATTCTTGTCACAATCAATAAATCGACTTGTTATGGAATATTTGGACAAAATCTTGATCAATTTTAATGATGCAATACACAGTTGAAGACACTATTATTATCCCCCGTATATATTATACATTTATGTTTTTTCAACACATTTCTAATCATAATAACTCATTCCTTATAACTGATTTCTTTTATCTTTGCCTTGATGACAGTAAATAATATTTGACTAGATATTGTTCAAGATACTAGTATTCAGCTTAAGGTGACATTTAAAGTTAGTGTACAAAAAAAAAAATCAAACAAGAACTCACCTTTGGAAGATTCAGGTGCGGTCACCCCAAATCTATTAAAACAAGAACAAGAATTGAGATAACCCTTCAAAACACACACACACTATCAATTACACAATTAATGACACAGTTTATTACTGGTCTTTACATTTATGGCTTTTTTTTAATCTATTGTTAAATGAAAATCGATTGTTTATGAAACCTACGTGTTTGTTTGGTAATCAATATATTTATATATTGCTAATCAATATATTTACTTACATGAACAAACAATTAATAATGCTTCTACAGCATTTATTAAGCACAGTTCTACATTTACTAATGCATTATTAACATCCAGCTATGTGCTTGTTAACGTTAGTTAATGCACCGAGTTAAACTAACAATGAACAACTGCATTTTCATTGACAAATGTAACAAGCATGAACAAATATTGATAATAAATATATTATTAGTGTCAGTATTTTTTTCACAACCATCAAAACAGCAGAAACTTTACTCCGAAAAGAATTCAAACTAAATCAATTTAGCATTTAAAACATTCTCCTTCAGATGAATAAACTGTGATCAATGTGTTACTCAGTAATTGTATATGAACCGTGTATATGTTCATCAACAAACTTCAGACTTAAAAAGTACGGTATGACACAGGAAAAGGCTAAATATATATATATATATATACATACATATACGGTCTGTTTTGAAGCAAACACACAGCTATGAGTCTGTGATTGGATATTTATCATGGTGATTGCTGGAGATTTTTAAAAACTTGCATCACTTCTTGATCAAAATGAACACAAATGCATTATCTGTACAACAAGCACACCTTGCTGCACGCGCTGCCTTTTTGTTGTCTCCACTCAGAGGAACATTAAAGCGCTCTGCTCTCTTCTGAAGCCTCTGCGAAAAAAAAAAGACCATTAAAATAACACATCTAAACAATCTAGTTTGTTTAGTTGCGGGAGTTCCACTGCCATTTTCCTGCACGTACGTTCAATAATAACTGGCCAATGAGTGATGTGGAATTTATCACATGACTGCAATTAGATTCTTTTCAACTGGTTTGGATCAAAGCAATCAGTGTGGTGCTACAATGTAACATTTGTTGCTCTTGGTCCGGATCAAATGGACAGAACCACAGATGTGAAAGCACCCTAAGAAAAGTAATTATACAGAGTTTTATCATATTATTTCTTAAATTAACCATTATATTGTAATTTATTAATCCCTACACAACCCTCAGAGTTATGTAAATACAGTAATTACTGTTGCAAGGTAATTGTATTGTTGCGATAATACAAATAATTCTTGTTAACTTCTGGCCACAGATGTCTCCATTCTGCAGCATGCGCCATTCTGAATAATTGACTTTTTTCCCCTTCATTGAAACTAATCAACTTGTGCTCGCAAAATGTAAACGACCCCATAGTATGACATGAGGGTGAGAATATTGATTTCTGTGTGCACTTTGTAAATTATAGGGAAAGTAAACAATCCATTCGACATTTACCTCATCTGCTTCCACAGGAGGGTTCAACTTGACCAGCTTTTTCTCAGGCTCCCTGAAATCATCAGCACAGTAAACAAACAAGAAAGAAAAATACCCTCAGACAACGCTACAAGTGGCTCATTCCCATTTTTAAAGTGTTAAGACAATCCGAATGTAATAACACAATTGCTCTTACCATTCTGCTTTTTTAAAACAAAAATAGGCTCATTTTGCAGCTCCCGTAGAGATAAACAGTTGAGTTTCACCATTTTTAATCCATTCAGCCCATCTCTGGGTCTGTCAGGAGCACTTTTAGCTTAGCTTAGCATAGATCATTGAAATGGATTAGACCATTAGCCTATCATTCAAAAATGACCAACGAGTTCTAATAATTTTCCTATTTAAAGCTTGACTATTCTGTAGTTCCTTCATGGACATCAAGATTGATGAAAAATCTTACATAGCTAGGAACATATTTGCTGTAATATTTAATTACTACAGTAATACCAATAGGTTTTTAAAACACTTCAGTCCATTCTGTTTGTTAATTTGTCCAACTGGTCACAATGTGCTTCTTATTTTAGTTCATATCATTTATTTCTCAGACTAGTGGTGTTGCAGTCTTTCAAAAGCCATGATTTGAATGGTAAATTGCAAATGTACTTCATGTTAGCCTGCTGAAAACATTGAGTTTCACCATTTTTTTATATATTCAGCCAATTTCTGGGTCTGTTGGAAGCACTTTTAGCTTAGCTTAGCATAGAGCATTGAATCGGATTAGACCATTAGCCTCAATCAAAAATGACCTAAGTGTTTTAATAATTATTCTATTTAAAGCTTGACTATCACTATATCTATACTGTAGTTACATCATGCACATCAAGACAGATAGAAAATTAAAAGTTACCATTTTCTAGGCTTGTATAGCTAGGAACATATTGCTGTATTATTTAATTACTACAGCAATATCAATGGGTTTTTATACACTTTAGTCTATTTTATATGTTTATTGTTCCAATTGGTCACAATTTGCTTCTTATTTTAGGTCACATTGTTTATTTTTCAGGCTAGTGGTATTGTAGTTTTTTTTAAAAAGCCCTGATTTGAATGGTCAATTGCAAATGTGCTTCATGTTAGCCTGCTGAAAATATTGAGTTTTACCATTTTTTAATCCATTCAGTCCATCTTTGGGTCTGTCGGGAGCACTTTTAGCTTAGCTTAGCATAGATCATTGAAATGGATTAGACCATTAGCCTATCATTCAAAAATGACCAAAGAGTTTTAATAATTTTCCTATTTAAAGCTTGAATATTCTGTAGTTTCATCATGCACATCAAGATTGATGGAAAAATCTAAATTTACTATTTTCTAGGCTTACATAGGTAGGAACATATTTGCTGTAATATTTAATTACTACAGTAACATCAATGGGTTTTTAAGCACTTTAGTCTATTTTATGTGTGCTTGTCCAATTAGTCACAATTTGCTTCTTATATTAGTTCATATTGTTTATTTTTCAGGCTAATGGTATTGTAGTCTTTCAAAAGCCCTGATTTGAATGGTCAATTGTAAATGTGCTTCATATTAGCCTGCTGAAAATATTGAGTTTAACCATTTTTTAATACATTCAGCCCATCTTTGGGTCTGTCGGGAGCACATTTATCTTAGCTTAGCATAGATCATTGAATCGGATTAGACCATTAGCCTCTCATTCAAAAATGACCAGTCTTTCAAAAGCCCTGAATCGAATGGTCAATTGCAAAACGTGCTTTATGTTAGTCTAACAAAATTGTCGTGAAATATACAATTGACTTTTATAATAAATCCTACTTAATACAAATGAAAAATAAATAACAACATACGTTTCAGTTGGAGAAAACTCTTCCTTCTTGTCAGTGCCTTCTTCTTTGGCAAAGGACTCCTAAAAAAGTGAAATTATATTCAATAAATAAGATACTAATATCTCAGTCGATCAACTCAATTGTGTATTGAATAAAACAATAAGCCCAAAATAAATAAATGAACAACATGGATTTAATTTTAATATATATATATATATAAAAAAACAGCAGCTATTACATTGTAAAGTGCATTTATTTTGGCTTCTGCTTCACAGGATAACTTACCTCTCCAAACCCTCCCAGAACCTCCTCTTCATTTACTTCTTCTTCTAAAAACACACACATTTGACATTAAGCCTAGACATTTGATATGCTTTGCTGAAATGTGTGTTAATAACCCATCTTTTTTAACTGTGCAGCACTTTAGTTGGCCTGTGGTCATTTTTAAATGTGGTTTATATATAAACTGAACTAATGCTAGAACCAAATTTGGGCAGTATAACACTTTAATGAGACGCGTATAAACATACTTGTAATCAGATCTGTTTAATGAGATAAAATATATATATATATATATATATATATATATATATATATATATATATATATATATATATATATATATATATACACGATAATAAACATTACCATGCTCTTCCAGGTAGGCTTGCAGTCGGGCAATCAGATCGCTTTTATTTCCTTTGGCGTCCAGACCACGAGCAGTACATTCTTGCTTCAGCTCCGCCAACTATGGATACATTATTAGTTTTAATAGCTGGTCACATTTACCACAGTGAATAATTGTAAACTTTGAGAGTCTACAATGTTTGCATCTTTACA
Organism: Danio aesculapii; assembly: GCF_903798145.1. Taxonomy (NCBI): domain Eukaryota; kingdom Metazoa; phylum Chordata; class Actinopteri; order Cypriniformes; family Danionidae; genus Danio; species Danio aesculapii. The sequence goes on along the minus strand of NC_079445.1, from coordinate 3,495,209 downwards.
AATAGATTACTAATCTGAATGTCCTATGAAATTGATAGATAGATAGATAGATAGATAGATAGATAGATAGATAGATAGATAGATAGATAGATAGATAGATAGATAGATAGATAGATAGATAGATAGATAGATAGATAGATAGATAGATAGATAGATAGATAGATAGATAGATAGATAGATAGATAGATAGATAGATAGATAGATAGATAGATAGATAGATAGATAGATAGATAGATAGATACTATTCCATCTTTATTTAGAGATTTTGTTCACTCTAAGCCTGAAACAGTTGGTTTTATATTCGAGCATTAGGGCATTTTCCTTGATCATATAATTTCAGAAAAGTATTATTTGCACATTCTAAATAGGGACATCATATTAGCAGCCAATAACTATCCAAATACAACACTGTACACAGTCAAAATAGTGCTAATGTTGTTTTGAAGTCAAACTTGAATGTGATTTCAGAACGAGTATTCAAAGTACGGGTGACACGGTGGCACAGTGGGTAGCGATGTCACCTCACAGTAAGAAGGTCGCTGGTTCTAGTTCCAGCTGGGTCAGTTGGCATTTCTGTGTGGAGTTTGTATGTTCTCCCCGTGTTCAAGTGGGTTTCTTTTGGGTGGTCCTGTTTCCCCCACAAGTCGAAAGACATTTGGTAAAGGTGAATTGGGTAGTCGAAATTGTCCGTAGTGTATATGTGTGAGTGAGTGTGTATGGATGTTTCCCAGAGATGGGTTGCAGTTGGAAGGGCATCCGCTGCGTAAAGCATATGCTGGATAAGTTGGCGGTTCATCCCACTGTGGCGACCCAAGATTAATAAAGGGATTAAGCCGAAAGGAAAATGAATGAATGAATATTCAAAGTACCATGGTACACAATATAGGGAGTGTGTCACTGAACAAATATGCGAATATAAAACCAACTTTACCTCAAATATAGCTACTGTTATGCCTGGTATCATTTTAGATAACAGTCAAGAGTGTATTTTCTCCAATATTACACTATAAACAAGCACATTTCGGTAACATTTCGAGTATTTTAAAGCAAGGTTAAGTTAAGCAGCTCGCGAGCTTTAAACGCATCCAGAAAATGCGGTTTCAGTGAGCTGTCGACATTAGATGGCCAAAAGAGTCGTTGACTTGTTTTTATGATATGTTGCCTGTTATTTCCCACTTTCTGTAATAGATATTGGTGGGGGAAAAAAATTACTGGTTTTGTTTTTATGAGTAAACTGGTGTGCTTTTACTGAAAGAACAGACTGTAATATCGGTGTGTCGAGAGAACAAAGTAAAAGTCACTTTTTAAAAAATAATACCCTCAAAATTTGTTTAAATGATGTGTAAATGAACTGTTATGTGTTTTAAAGCTTAGGGAAAGGATGAAATGCACACAACTTATTAGATTTTTGAGACGTTAGAGTAAAAATGCTGCCTACATTGTAAGCAACAGAAAGTCCGTATGAACCTTGAAACGTTATCGTCACATCTATTGATGCTTAATCGTCGTAATTCACATTAACAGAGCCAAGAAAAGTTAATCTTTAAAACCAGATGTAAGTATTAAATATACATATTAATCGTTCTTATGTTTTACCTTGAGTTTGTGCAGCTCTACGACTTCCGCCATTTTCTTGAAGAGGTTTGTATTTTGAAATCTGCTCCTATCCGGTTTAAGACCCGACTATTATTGCGCTGCAGCACCGTCTGTCGGTCAGGAGATATGGACAAATTTTACAAATATAATTACAACGTATATGTACACTCACCGGTCACTTTATTAGGTACTCCTGCTGAAAAATCCAGCTTAAACCAGCCTAGGCTGGTTGGCTGGTTTTAGATGGTTGATCAGCCTGGTTTTAGGGGGGTTTTGGCCATTTCCAGGATGGTTTCCAGCAATTTCCAGCCTGGTCTTAGCTGGTCAGGCTGGAAAATGACCAGCTAAATCCAGCTAAAACTAACTTGACCAGCCTGGTTTAAGCTGGACATAGCTGGTTTTGGCTGGGCTCCCAGCCTGGATAGGCTGGTCAAGCTGGTTTTAGCTGGTCATTTTTCAGCTTGACCAGCTAAGACCAGCCTGGAAATGGCCAAAACCCCTCTAAAACCAGGCTGGTCAACCAGCCAACCAGCCTAGGCTGGTTTAAGCTGTTTTTTTCAGTAGGGACACCTTACTACTACCGGGTTGGACCCCCCTTTGCAATCAGATCTGCCTCAATCCTTCGTGGCATAGATTTAAAAAGTTACTGGAAATAGTGCCCCGAGATTTTGGTCCAAATTCACATGATAGCATCACACAGTTTGTCGGCTGCACATCCATGATGCGAATCTCCCATTCCACCACATTCCAAATGTGCTCTATTGGATTGAATTCTGGTAACTGTGCAGGCCATTTGAGTACTGTGAACTCATTGTCATGTTCAAGAAACCAATCTGAGATGAATCAGAATCACAATCAGTTTTATTGCCAAATGTGCTCCACACACACAAGGAATTTGTTTTGGCTACAGAAGCTTCCAGTGTACATAAAGTGACAAGACAAAATAAATAAGTATATTTCGTGCTTTATGACATGGCGGGTTATCCTGCTGGAAGTAGCCATCAGAAGCCATCAGAAGATGGGTACACTGTGGTCCTAAAGGGATGGACATGGTCAGCAACAATACTCAGGTAGGCTGTGGCGCTGACACAATTTTATTTATTTTTTTGATTGGACGAGGTGTGTGTCATTTATTTATTATGCTTTAAACAGCAGCTACATGCAATGTAGTAAACAAAATAATGCCAGGGTGATAAAATGTAAATAATAACAACAGCACAAAAAATTACCAAAACAAAAACAAAAAACAAGAGTACAAATAATTAAATAAAATTCTTACAATTACAAACAAGCAGGGCCTTTACATTAATCAAAACAATTTTTTAACCTAGAGCACAGTTGGACAGTTTTTATGGCCTTTCTATTAGTGCTATGCTAAATAGTACCAAAGTAAATTTTCAGTTCCTTATAAAACACCATATATCTATGATAAAACACAGTACGAGGTGTGTGTCATGTCAACAAGCGGCTCTCTAAAGTCGCGTCCTGTGTAGCGTAGACCAGCGTCTACACAATGGCGCTGACATAATGCTTGAGGGCCCAAAGTGTGCCAGGAATGAAGTAATTAGCAAAAAAAGATAATATTATATTATTTTATTATATAAGTAAATGAATATTTCAAAATCAAAGTCATAACTACTACATCTTGCAAATAAATACATTATTTTTCTGATACTGTGAAGCTTCTTTGAAATAATCTGTGATTTATTTATTTATTTAAATGTATTTATTTATTTTTTTCATACAAATATATTATACAAATATATTTTCCAATTTTAGTTATTAACAAAAGTTATTAAATGCAATTTTAGTACATAAAATACATGGACATAAACATTTTTATGCAAAATTATATCCGTTTTAATTGCCTTTCTATTTTTAGACTTAGAAATCACTCATAAACATTTTAATCTCTTTTTCTAGCACCATGAAGAGAGGTTTGCTTTTTGCAAACTTAGATTTGTGATATAATAACAATACATAATTATAATACAAAGTTTATAATAAAACCAACACCTTTTAAAGAGTGATCCTTAACATAATAACCCCAAATCACATGTTTATAAGACAAAGAACATGTTTTTAAAACATTATGAGCAATAAAAGCTCAATTTATTTATTTATTTGATGATGGTTCACTGTGATCTTCGCCTTACCGTAAAGAAGGCGGGCGTTGTTTATTCTCGCAGTTCATTGGTTTAAACACGATAAAGACGATTCTGTGTGGTCTGTTTTAGGTAAAGTGGGAGGGGCTTGCTCATTCGCTCATTTCATTGGTTTAGAGGGTTGAATTGTATTCAGGAGGCGGGCCTTGTTTTTACGCTTTGTTGCGAGGGCGTGCTGTATGAAACGCGGGAACTGGCGGCGGTATTGATATTAAGTTGTGACAAGAGTTTCAGTCGCCCGTTTTAACGTATCAAATAAACGATTTTAATGTTTTTGATCGCCGGTTTGCATCTAATAGCACTTTCTCTGCACAGCTGCGGTTTTAAATAGATCCAGAGTGACGGTTTTCCCCGGAAAAGGGGCACTTTTGACATGGAGTCTTTTCAGAAAGTGGAGAAGATCGGAGAGGGAACATACGGAGTGGTTTATAAAGCCAAAAATAAAGTTACGGGAGAAACTGTTGCGCTGAAGAAAATCCGATTAGATACGTAAGTGTTTGCTATTATTGTTTTATTTGTCGCTATATTTTGTGTAACGTTCGTCGAGGTGTTTTTTTTTGAAGTCAAATAACGTTAACTATTGTAAACTGTAATTTAATACCGATATTTATAGATATTTAATCTTTATTTATCATAAAAACTGTATTGTACAGTTGAGTACACTCAAAGAGAGGTTCTGTCAAAGCTGAGGTGACCAGACTTCAGTGTTTGTTTACTAACTTAGCAGATAATGATGCTAACACTTAATGTGTTAAAGTTGTTTTTTATTCGCACGTTTGGACTTTATCCTTAATAATATAATTTCACATATTAAATCATATTAGCAGAATGACTATTAAAGTACAACATTGTTCACAGTCAATTAAATAGAACCAATGTTGTTTTGAAGTCATATTTACATTCAATTTCAGACCAAAACATTCAAAGTAGCATAATAAATAAAATAAATACGGTGTCAGATGTTGTCATTAAAAAAATTAACGAATGTGCTAATATAAAACTAACTTTATCTCAATTATTTTGCGTAACGTTCGTTGAGGTGTGTTTCAAAGTCAAATAACTAATGTAAACTAATTTAATAATGATATATATATATATATATATATATATATATATATATATATATATATATATATATATATATATATATATATCTTTATTTGTCATAAGGTTCTGTCAAAGCTAATGAATTACCGGTGACCAGACTTCTGTGTTTTTTTTTACAAGCAGATAATAATGCTATTGAGGTGAAGTTAGTTTTATATTCACACATTTGGACTTGCTCCTTAACAATATAATTTTAGAAAATAATTATTTGCACATTGTAAATGGGGAAATTATATTGGTAACTGATGACTATAAAAGTACAATATTGTTCACAGTCAATTAAATAGATCTAATGTCATATTTACATGCAATTACAGACCAAAATATTCAAAGTAGCATAATAAACAATATAAATACTGTGTCTCTAATTGTCACTGTTCAAAAATTAACGAATGTGCGAATATAAAACTAACTTTATCTCAATTATTTTGCTTGACGTTCGTCGAGGAGTGTTTTGAAGTCAAATAACTAATGTAAACTAATTTTATATATATATATATATATATATATATATATATATATATATATATATATATATATATATATATATATATATATATATATAATGTATGTATGTATATATGTATGTATGTATATATGTGTATATATATATGTATGTATGTATGTGTGTATGTATATGTATATATATATATATATATATATATATATATATATATATATATATATATATATATATATACTCCACACAGAAATTACTCTGCATTATACTACCATGTAGAGTTGTCATGATACTGCAATTCGATACCAATCAATGCTGAAATTTGAAAAAAATGTCCATTTCCCGCTAGCATGTTCTTAAACACTGCTGATTGTGTTCACGTGCTCAACAGAAATGACTGTGATTGGCCGTGAAGGTCATCACTTCATCAAACTCACCACTGTTTACTGAGTGTAAACACAGATACAGGGACAGTGGAGTGTTTTGAAGCCGTGATTCATCAGCAGATCACTCATATGTCAGCTTATAGACAATCCAGCTGATCGACGTGACTTTGAAACACTCCAGCGCTCAAATGTTAGCGGGAAAAAATGTTACCGCTCGGTACTGAATTCCAGTATCATATCAACCCTATTACCATGATAATAAGTGTTGAATACTTCAGTTCATCATCAAGAACAGGAGTCCCGTAGGAAGATGAAGACCACAACTCCCATGATTCCATACTCAGTGACGCCATCATCAAACTACACCTTTGTTTGTTGTGAATATGCACCCTCTAGTGGCCAGAATTACATACTGTGCCTTTAGGGCCAATAGGTCTCGGTTGTTTTCATAGGCTGTAAGATGAGTTGCTCTGTATGAACAGAAGGTTGTCTTAAATTGTGGATGCGATTGATTGACACGATTTTGTTTGTTTTCAGGGAGACTGAAGGTGTTCCCAGCACTGCCATTCGTGAGATCTCTCTGCTAAAAGAACTCAATCACCCTAACATAGTCAAGTATGTGCACTGTTTATGAATTTAGTCTCAACCAGCTCATGAGTAGTCCTCTGTTGTAATGTAGAGTAAGTGCACAAATAGCCCTTCTGCTTTGAGTCTTACAGTTTGCCTGCCTCCAGGTTGCGGGATGTGATACACACCGAAAATAAGCTTTACTTGGTGTTTGAATTTCTTCACCAAGACCTGAAGAGGTTTATGGACTCGTCGTCTGTCAGTGGCATATCCTTGCCACTCGTGAAGGTGAGTTTTGCGCATTAAAAGCAACGAGTGCTTCTCTGTGTTAACATCAGCTGAACTGATAGTGAGCCTGCTGAAATGTTAATGTAAATAGATTTTAATTTCGAGCTGTCCATTGGCTGAGAGAGCTCATTGTGCTGCATCTTAAGAAAACACATGCAAATGGAAAAAACATCAGCAGTTTAAGGAAGTGATGCTTCCTTAAATCTTCATTGGTTTGACAGCACACATGTTGGAAATCCTCACGAAGCAAACGCAATTAGAAAATGCATTGCAAATCCTCACAACGCAAGAGTAGCACTAATCACAACAGAAATGGGGATGAACTGAAAAACAGCCACGGACCTGTCTGGGGTTTGATTTTTGTGCAGTGACTTTGTTATTGGAGATGTATGTGACCTAAATGGTGAGTATTTTGTTTATTATTACATTTTAAATACACTATTCCTTTGTCTTTTGCCTATTATTAGCGTAAATAAACTGACGATTAACTATGAAATGTTATTAAGATAGCTATAAGATACAAAATTATCTCAATATCCTCAACTAAATATAATTTCAAGGTTTATGAAAATAATTTGCAATGTTTAATTGTTAAAAACAAGGTCACAGATATGAATGACATTTAAAAATATTTTAGGATGCTAATGATGGAAATGAGGACATGATACAAATACAACGTTCTGTTAACTTCAGTCAACTTTTTTCCAGATGGACATGTGCATGTGTTGTGAGGATTTGCAAAACGTTTTTAATTTGTTTGAATATTTGTGTTGCCGCACATTGAGCTCTCTCAGCCACCAGACATTCATATATTGCTGCCCTGTGCTAGTCTTTTCATTAATTTACTGTTTAATATTTCATACCTGCTAACTTTGTTCAGTTTTATAACCAGCATGTGCTTTGTGTGTTGGAGTACTTACTTTTGTCGGTAAAAATAGTGGTCAATGCAGTATGTACAAGAAACGCAATGATGTTGAACTGGTGCTGGTCTCAGATCAGCTTTAATTGGGTTTGATTGACTTTTTATGGTTTGAAAAACTAAATTATTGTTCAAAATTATTATCTTTTAATATCCCCAGTCACATTCAAGCGTTTTTCCAGTGTCTTATAAAGGGTTAAACCTTAAAAAACATCTTTATTAATAAGAATATTTTTCTTCCTGTGCCCAAACAAATTATATATATATATTTTTTTCAAATAATCAATTTCAATGCTGTTTAGATAAGTGGTATGCTGCAGGGACTAAGCAGTCATACCATTTTAATTGGGTGTCACAAAGCTCAAATCACAAAGCTTGTAATCTGTTTATCTGATTGATTGTCTCTTGTGTGTTTAGAGTTACCTGTTCCAGCTGCTCCAGGGATTGGCCTTCTGTCACTCCCATCGGGTTCTTCACAGAGATCTTAAACCCCAGAATCTCCTCATCAACGCTCAGGGCGAGATCAAACTGGCTGACTTTGGTTTGGCCAGAGCGTTTGGTGTACCCGTGCGGACTTATACACATGAGGTGAGACTCAGAAACATGGCTCTGGAGTTTTATGGCGTCACTGAGTGGTATATACGCATTTATTTCCATTTTTCATTTTCAATAGTACCAATATATGGAACCGTACTATTTTATGTGACCCTGTCGTAAGGGTATCTAGCAGTACAGTACGGTGCTAAAAGGTGGAGCTAAACTCCCTTCAGAACGCTGATTGGTTTTCAGAGAATTGACACTTGCACGTGCAACAAGCCATGAGAACAACAACAAAGAAATCTCCATTTTAAATGCATTCTGTTCAAACTGATCATTAAATTTATTGATAGTATAATATCTGTGATCTTGTCTAAGATCTGTGAAACTATTCCATTTTTAGTTAGTGTAAGTTTCATATTGTTCATCCCTAAAATCGGATCTATTGCTTTTTTTTTTCCAGTGTTAACCTGGGGTGTGTTCTTCGTATGTAAATTACTCCATTAGCTAGATTTAGTTATTGACGATTTGACATGATCCAGGATCGTTTCGTTCTTCAAAACTCTTCTGAGAGTTGTTGTCATAGCAACAGGTCTGGTAGCTCAAACCTGCTCGGGCTTGTTTCATATAAACAGGATTAGATCGGGTCTTTTCAAGCAAAGGTAATACTGAAAGTATGTACTAAATGCAGATTTTATTTTCTTACAGTAGTAATTATATGGACTTGGGAAAATAGTAATATTGTAAAAAAAAAAATTAAACTGAAATTCTATAATTTTTTTATTAAAGTAAAAAAAATCTATAAATAAAGCTTTAGTACAATTTGTGTAAGATAATAGACGTGCGCAATGTTTGACTTTTTTTTTTTTTTTTTTTTTTTAAGAAATAATAATTTATGCAGTCATGCACGAGTTGACAGCTAATTTGCAGGTGATTTGATGCTTTGCAAAAGCTGCAGGCACCTTTACTGATATCCAAATGCTTTTTTTGATGCAAAATTAATTTATACAGCCAATTATTCCTTACACCGATTAAGAAACTTGAATAGGCCTAACGTTAGGCTACTATAATAAAGAAAATCTGCTCTACATATAATATTAAATAAATTCTAAATACGCTTGAAAGTGTAAAGCCTGCACACAACAGTGGAAAATTAATTTAATTGTACTTTATTTTCAACTTAGTCCCTTTATTAATCTGGGGTCGCCACAGTGGAATGAACCGCCAACTTATCCAGCATATGTTTTATGCAGCAGATGCCCTTCCAGCTACAGCCCATCACTGGGAAACATCCATACACACTCATTCACACACATACACTATGGACAATTTAGCTTACCCAATTCACCTGTACCACATGTCTTTGGACTTGTGGGGGAAACCGGAGCACCCGGAGAACATGCAAACTCCTTACACAAATGCCAACTGACCCAGCCGAGGTTCGAACCAGCAACCTTCTTGTTGTGAGGCGATCATGCTACCCACTGCGCCACCGTGTTGCCCACAGTGGAAAGTCATTGCATATATTTAACAAACCATTTAACAAATTTGATGTAATTTTCTCACATGGATAATTGAATATTAATCAGATGATGTCATTACGCTGCTGTGCCGTCAGCCAATTGTTGCATTGCTGATCATGATTTAGAGGATCGATAGATTTGTCCTTCACAACACATGCATCGATCTCAGATCAGCTCATCCAGACATTTTAATCTGAATCGCGAACAGAAATCAGTTATCAAGATCTAAAGATCCAGGGTCTGTCAAATCATCTTGGATCATTTAAGTGTGGTACAATGAACGGACCCCAGCTTTGCATAACTATATATTTAATTTATTATTTTTTGTATGGATGACCTAGACACTCACAAAATTGCATGATGTAATCTTAACTTGATCTTTCTCTGTAGGTTGTAACTTTGTGGTACAGAGCTCCTGAGATTCTCCTGGGATGTAAATATTATTCTACAGCTGTTGACATCTGGAGTTTAGGCTGCATCTTTGCTGAAATGGTATGTTTGTATGTACTTCTTATCTAGCTTTTTTTATATCTTAAGACATTCATTTGCATTAGACTTCTCTTTGGTTTTTCATATCAGATTACCCGGAGGGCACTGTTTCCTGGAGACTCTGAAATAGATCAGCTCTTCCGGATATTTCGAACACTGGGCACTCCTGATGAGTCTATATGGCCTGGAGTCACGTCAATGCCAGACTACAAACCCTCCTTTCCCAAATGGGCTCGACAGGACCTGGCTAAAGTGGTGCCCCCCCTTGATGAAGATGGCAGAGACCTTCTCGGGGTAAGAGGGCAACAGTTTATCTATGATCACAGTCTGGCTGGTTTTGGTGAATCTACTTCACACTTCTACCCCTGAGGGAGTAGTTGTATTCTGTTGATGCCTTTTAGGGTAAATTCGAATTTAGTTATAAAGATTTTAGAAAAACATAATTAAGTTTTAATTGCCAAAATATGGAGTCAGATAGGTCTCAATAGTCATTCACACAGAAGACACGATGTAGACATGCGCAGCCGAAATAAAAATACATATTCATAAAGTTCTTTTCGCAAATGCTAAACACCATTTACAATGTTTAAAATTAGCGAGTTCATCCAAAATGAGAATGTGCACTTCCTCTTTCACATATAAATCACTCTGGAATTAGGTGTGTGTGGGTATTTTTGAGACTTTCCTGGCAGAAAGCGGGTCACTCGTACCCTTTAGCCAATCAGATGAGAGCTGTAATCGAGATGCTCCACTATGCACACCTTTTGTACAGTCTGATCCTCTCTAGCATGGCGAACACCCAGGATTCCTAGCCAAATATTAAATTCCCTGACTTTCACTGACTAAAAAGCTGAATTTTCATTATATCTAATGAACAGAAACAGGCTGTTCTTGGATTATATATTAATATGTCAAATATAAACATAATATTAATCTTTCCAACACAAATTAGAGCCTCTCTGATCATTTCAAACATGCTTGATAGGCTATTCAGGATTTTAAATCGGGATAATCACTGCTCTGATAAAGTATCCTGTATCATAGAAAGAGCTGAGTAGAATTGTTTCATTTTTAATTAATAAATATACATGTAATTTTCAAGACATGATAAGATTGTTTATACAAGATACCGCATTGGACACACGAGACTCACACATGAACATTTACTGAAAGGAGAAGAACCAGCAAAACGTCTATATTGCAACAAAAACCAAACTGTTAAACATGTTCTTGTGGAGTGCCCCATTTTTAATGTTATCAGACAATTTTTATCTGGGCAGACTTTAAATGAAATATTTTTAAATGTGAATCCGTCTAAAATTGTACAATTTTTATCAAAAGCAAACCTTAAAAAACTGTTTTAGATTTTTATCTTGTATATTATCATTATTATTTATGCATTTTACCTTGTATATTATTTATTGCTGTTGATTACTTTTAATTGTTAGAATATTTTTATAATTATAGAAAATTGGTATTTATAAAACGTGGTAAAATTGATCTATTTTTATTTTTTGCCGTGACATAGCTATAGAAGCTGAAATGGCAATAAAATTAAAACTCTCTCTATATGTAATTTTAACAAGCTTAATACTATTATGCTTTATTATTATGTAAATGAGCCACATTTAACGTTATTCCGGTGCGTGCGTGCGTGCGTGCATGGACAAATAGCTTATGAAACTAAAACGTTACCTCTATTTCAATAAACCAAAATGCTTCAACATATTAAACTGCGCACTTCTTTACTATTGGTTAACTACTGTTGAGACCTGTCTGACTCCATATAAGAAATAACTAAGTCTGGGTTGTTGTCATGAATATAATCATAGAAGCTGACATGATTTACGTGAAGATTGTTCTTCACATTTCCAAGCAGATTAATGGGATTGAGATCTGTTTGTGATTTTAGTTAGCTTCTGTTAATTACTCTGATATATCTTTTAAAGTCAACCCTGTAATATTTCCAAACTGTATTCACGTTAAGGCTGTACAATCAATAAAAGGTGATTGTGTTTTTTTTCTTGCGCATTTCGTCAGTAAAGCCAGTTCTGTAATCGGTAGTAAATCTCCAGCTACTACACATAGTTCACTGACAAACTATGCAATATCACAGACTATTTCATCAGATGATAATCAGATTGGTGTGTCAGCCTTAAAGGTCCTGTGAAATTAAAATAGCGTTTCTTTAGATGTTAGCATTACTATGTTAGTCTTGAGGATATCTATAAGCTAGTGTGCTACAAAACGTGACAAAAAAAATAGCATTTTGAAGATATAAGCATCTAAAGCTTGCAGTTTGTCACTTCTGCCTAATTGGATCAACGATTTTTTGACATCACCACGTACTTGAGTTTCTCATCAAATCTTCTGACCAATCAAATGCTCTCTAGTGTCTGACATGCCCCGCCCCTTCTCATTTGCTTTTTATTTGATGCGCTTGAGCTCATCCACTCTCACTGGCAGAGCTGTGATAAAAACTAAACGCTATTGGCTGTTTTGTAATAAAGGGAGGAGCTATTGTATGCCCCGCCCTCTTTTCATGTTTCAGTTGAGATTACATCGAATATAAAATGTCCATTTCACAGGACTTTTAAGGGCCCTAGAGATGTTAAATTAAGCAAATTCAATTACATGTCAGGTTTGTTTTTGTTATAAAAATAATTCTGTATAATAAATTTTCTTAAAAATGTCCAGTATTTAACAACTGCTTTATTTTTTTCCACAGCAAATGTTGACCTATGATCCAAACAAGAGGATCTCGGCAAAAAACGCTCTTGTTCATCGATTCTTCCGCGACGTCACCATGCCAGTGCCTCCTTTACGCCTATAAAACGAGATCGATCAACTTTGGCAGCACCAGACTGAGAGTTTCACTCAAAACTTTTCTAATAATGATTTCCAGTTTGGAAATCGTTCGGTTTTATAATCGATTTGTACGCTCGTTTTCCTAAAGTCACTCTGGGTTTGTTTTATTCTGAAGATTAGCCATTGCAACCTGCCACTGGAGAAAAACAGCTGTGCTAATAGTATGCGTTTGATTGAAATGACCCAGAGGATGTAAATTTGCATAAAGCAGACGTGACGTTACTAACATAACTTTAGTTCAGACATGACATTCCATGGTTAAATATTGCCGATATAACGTGTGACGTTGTATTGCTCATATCTCACAAGTACATATCGCATTGAACGCTTCATCTAGCCTGAGACTGAATGAAACTGTTTAGACTCCCTGTATCTATTTGCTGCTTTATTCCAAGATTATATTATTATAATTAAAGATTTTAAACCTAATTTGTTTTTAAAGTTTCATAAAAATAGTTCTCTCTGCATCTTCATCCATTAAACTCGTATAACATTTGGTTTATGTTGTTACCTATTGTTTCCATGTTTTTTTTTTTTTGGTCAAACGTATTTAACAGGCAAATTAAAAAGAATATATTTATAGGGGAGGCCATAGTACTGAATTTAAATAAAAAATTAGCAATAAGAGTAAGTGACTAAATGAAGTGGCTCTCCTTTGGCTAGTTTTAAAGTCGTGTATTCAATCTATATTTATATATATATATATATTCAGTTATAATGAAAGTGAACTATACTGATAAAACTGCAAAATAAATGTTTTAGGGAAGTTGTTCATCCTATGTGAAATCCATAATTTGAGAGAGGACTTTGCACAGTTTTCTTTACCTTGAGACACACAAGACCTGTACAGTCAAGTTTCAGGTTGGTTTTCATCAACTTTGGGATTTGTGTACTATTAATGTGGGTTGATCTTGCCACAATTATATTATTTACTTATGTACGACGGTGTTTTAGTAGTTTTTAGTAAAAAATTTTTTATAAAATTGAAAGGCACGAGATTAAAGTCGCAATATTTTGAGAATGAAGTCGAAATTTCGTACAACATGTTTTTTTTTCTTCTCACATTTCGATTTTCTCAAAATATTACAATTTTAATCTTGTATAACTGACTTTCTCAACATTTTGACTTTATTTTCGTAACATTTTGACTTTATTCTCATAATTTTTTTTTTTAATTACTCGATCGAAATTACTTCGATCTTGTATAACTCTGACTTTATCCTCGTAACACTTCAACTTTGTCAAAATATTACGACTTTAATCTTGTATTACTCAGACTTTATCCTCGTAACACTTCAACTTTATTGTCAAAATATTACGACTTTAATCTTGTATAACTGACTTTATCCTCATAACACTTCAACTTTATTCTCAAAATATTACGACTTTAATCTTGTATAACTCTGACTTTATCCTCGTAACACTTTAACTTTATTGTCAAAATATTACGACTTTAATCTTGTATAACTCTGACTTAATCCTCGTAACACTTTAACTTTATTGTCAAAATATTACGACTTTAATCTTGTATAACTCTGACTTTATCCTCGTAACACTTCAACTTTATTGTCAAAATATTACGACTTTAATCTTGTATAACTCAGACTTTATCCTCGTAACACTTCAACTTTGTCAAAATATTACGACTTTAATCTTGTATAACTCAGACTTTATCCTCGTAACACTTCAACTTTGTCAAAATATTACGACTTTAATCTTGTATAACTCTGACTTTTTCCTCGTAACACTTCAACTTTGTCAAAATATTACGACTTTAATCTTGTATAACTCAGACTTTATCCTCGTAACACTTCAACTTTATTGTCAAAATATTACGACTTTAATCTTGTATAACTCTGACTTTATCCTCGTAACACTTCAACTTTGTCAAAATATTACGACTTTAATCTTGTATAACTCAGACTTTATCCTCGTAACACTTCAACTTTGTCAAAATATTACGACTTTAATCTTGTATAACTCAGACTTTATTCTCATAACTCTTCGACTTTATTCTCATAACACTTAGCCCTTTTTCTTGTAACACTTCGACTTTATTGTCAAAATATTACGACTTTAATCTCGTATAACTCAGACTTAATTCTCTTAACACTTCAACTTTAATCTAGTACAACTGACTTCATTCTTGTAACATTTCGACTTTATTGTCAAAATATTGCAACAGTAATCTTGTATATCTCTGCGTTTATTCTCGTAACACTTCGACTTTAATCTTGTATAACTCCGACTATATTCTTGTAACATTTCAACTTTATTTTCATAACATTTCCCCTATATTCTTGAAAATATTTAACTTAAATATTTAAGAATTCTGTCTCGCAACTTTAGATTAAGTTTTCTTTATTTATTTATTTATTTATTTTTTTATACATGGCACTAGAACGCTGTCGTTTTACTGCATGCTCCACAGTTAAATTGTAAAAACGGTAGTTTTAGGCAAGATCTTGGACTGACTTCAGAACGTCTGTTAGCGAACACATCTCTGGTGCAATAGCCATTCCCCGGTTACTTTTGCTTTAGATTAAAGATCACAGCAACAACAAAAATGGTACAATAAAGTTCCATCACTTAATTTGTCACTTAGTTGATTTCTTATACATTTAATTTCAACAAATGTAGTGAAATGCATGCTTTCCAGGGAAGCACACATCAACTTCTTACTAAAATACTTTTTTTTTTTTTTCTCCAATGGAAGCTCCTTCCCATGTGTACATTGTAACTGGTCTATCCATACCATAAAAACTACTTCAAAACTTCTGTGATCAAAATCAGTCAGTGCATGCAGAAAAACAGCATTACACACTTTCTGTTTCCTATTTTTTTTGCCAGAAGTTCATGGCTTTGCCAAACCATTCAAGATTCCCCAAACCTACACCCTCCTTTGGGCACCCCATTAACCAAAACGAAGAAGAAACAAGTTGGTATTTTGTCTTAAGTGTGATTTTTAAGAAAAGTTTTCAGGTGTGTTCATACGCACTGAAGACGAACGAGACAGCAGAACACTAGGGGGCGACAAATCACAAGTGAAGGCCAATACAAATATGCAAAACAAATGCAAGCTGAACAGGTGCTCTAATAATATACACTGTAAGGTTTCAAATCCCCTTTATTAAACAAGGCTTTCAGTTTTCAATTTGACCCAAAAAAAAGGGTCACTTTCTCATTAATCGGTTTATAGTTAATGTTCAATTAAAAATATATTCGTTTTTATTAATGTATTGTTTACTGTTGTGACAGTGTGTTTAATAGAAATAGGTCACTATTAGGCCACAATACACAGATACTCTATCTGAAAATCACATTCAAACATCAAATTTTACATCCTAAAGTACTTAAAGGTTAAAATAAAAAATACTAAACCAAACCAAAATTTAAACAACGAACAATGTCAAAGTCTACTGCTTTGATTTACTATGTTTATATATTATATAACATTATATATGTATATATATATATATATATATATATATATATATATATGTATGTATATATGTATGTATGTGTATATATATATGTATATATATATATATGTATGTATATATATATATATATATGTATATATATATATATATATATATATATATATATATATATATATATATATATATATATATATATATATATATATATATATATATATATATATATATATATATGCTGTGTGGTGCTAAGTCTAAGTTCACAATTAGAAATTAACTTTCCAAGAATAATTTATATGATGTTTTATTTTCAAAATGCTGCCAGCCGTTTCAGCTAAATAGTTATTGCCAGTAGAATTTTTAGATTCTTTTTCAAATATTTGCCAAGTAATGTTTAACTGAGCAAGGTCATTTTTTAACAGCATTTCCTATAAATTTTTTTTTATATTTATAAAAAAACTGCTGAGGTCAATATCATTAAACCCCATTATGAATTTTTTTTGGCTGCAGAACAAACCAATGCACTCAATAACTTGCCTAGTTAACCCAATTAACATAGTTAAGTATTTAAATTACTTGGGCTGAATACAAATATCTTGCAAAATGACCAGTAAAATATTATGTACTTTCTTAATGGCAATAACAAAAGAAATTAATTAATAGTAAAAATTATTAGCTATTTGAACGGTTTAAAAATGTGTTAAAAATCTGTTAAACAGCATTTGGGAATTAGATATTAAAGTTTAAAGACAAACTTTATGCTGCTTAAGAAAGCCTGTTTGGTAGTAATTTGTTTAGGTTGAAAAACGGCTTGAAAAAGTATAGATAGATCGTATGACTTTGCTTATTAGCATCAATTAGTAGGTTATTAGCATGTTTCAAGTAAAAATTAGCAGGTCTTAACATGTTTCTGGTGTGAATTATCATGTTTATACTACGGATTAGCATATAAGCATGATTTCTGTATGAATTGGCATGTTGCTAGCAATATAATTAGAGAAATATTATGTACTTTCTTCAAGGCGAAGACAAAAGAAATGAATAATAGAAGAAATTAATGATAATAGAAATTATTGGCCATTTGAATAGGTTGAAAAGATGTCTTAAACAGCATTTGGGAACTTTATGGTGGCTTGTGAGCCTGTTTGAAGTTGTTGTTTAGTTTGAAAAACAGTTTGAAAAAGTATGCATAGATAGATATTATGACTTAGCTTATTAGCATGAATTAGCACATTAATAGCCTGTTTCTAGTATGAATTAGCATGTTGATATCATGTTTCCAGTATGAATTAGCAGGTCTTAACCTGTTTTCATTATGAATTAATGTTGTTAGCATGTTTCTAGTATGGATTAACATGCTGTTAACATGATTTTAGTATAAATAAGTGGCTGGTAAATATTATGTACTTCATGTCAAAGACAAAAAAAATCTATAAGTAGGAATTATTAGCCTTTTTAACTGTTGAAAAATGTGTTAGAAATAGATAGTATTACTTTGCTTATTAGCATGAATTACATGTTATGAGCATGTTGCTAGCATGTTTTTAGTTTGAATTATAATGTTACCATAAATTTAGCATGTTACTATTACAATTTAGCATGTTTCTAGTATGAATTACCACATTACAATAAATTTAGCATGATTTAGCAACTTACTATTACAAATTAGCATGTTTCTAGTATGAATTATCACATTACAATAAATTTAGCATGTTACTATTACAAATTAGCATGTTTCTAGTATGAATTATCACATTACAATAGATTTAGCATGATTTAGCATGTTGCTATTACAAGTTAGCATGTTTCAAGTATGAAATGTCATGTTACAATAAATTTAGCTTGCTTTAGCATGTTACTATTACAAATTAGCATGTTTCTAGTATGAATTATCATGTTACAATAAATTTAGCTTGATTTAGCATGTTACTATTACAAATTAGCATGTTTCTAGTATGAAATATCATGTAACAATAAATTTAGCATGATTTAGCATGTTACTATTACAAATTAGCATGTTTCTAGTATGAATTATCACATTACAAAAAATTTAGCTTGATTTAGCATGTTACTATTACAAACTAGCATGTTTCTAGTATGAATTATCACGTTACAATACATTTAGCATGATTTAGCAAGTTACTATTACAAATTAGCATGTTTCTAGTGTGAATTAGCATGTTGCTAGCATGCTTTCAGTATGAATTAGCAGGTCTTAACATGTTTCTGTTATGAAATAGCATGCTGCTAGCAAAATACAGTAAAATATGTACTTTCGTCATGGAAAAAAGCAAAGAGAAATGATTAGCCAACCTTTTTTGCAACAATACATGAACCTTTTCCAATCGCAGGCAAGATTCATGGTATCAGGTTATAGCAAAATGCTAATTTGCACCTTCCAGCTATAACATGTCTGTCCCTAACAAAATACATTTACTGCGATTAGTTGGACTAAATTTGACTATATATTACTCGATTAAAGCTGAATATTAGGTAAAACATAGTGCTTTGAAGAAAATCCCATTACTATAATATTAATTTGCAATTAACGAGTATTTCGGAGCATCTCTGTGATCATTAAATCTAGTTTTATATGTGACGAGCAATATTTTATAGTGCGCAAGCTATTCTGAATGGCATTTTAGTGGGTGTCTTCTGGTAATTATTAGCTTTGACCCTTTTCTTTGCTACTTTATGAAGACTTTTATACAACCACATCATGAATGCATCAAACACTGTGGCTCTTGTTTAATATCAGCTGCTCTCAGAGATGCTGCATTTTTAGCACTAGTTAAACAAGGCCAGTTTTACATGGACACCAAAGATTTGACACAGAATATTGAAAAATGCCCCGTAAAAACGTGCCCTTCGCTGACAACCCAATGCTGTTTGTCTAGTCAGTTAAACTCATTTGTCCCTGTTGGGTCTCGGTTCTGTCAATTGTATGAATATGTCAGCACTATAGGTCAACTGCAGTACAGACAGTGCAGTGAAAAGCATTTAGTGCATTGGCAGTGAACTCCGTTCTGGGCTTGAGCGCGAAACCTCACGGCCGTGTCATCTTCATCACACCTGCTGAAAATGCACCGGAGAGACTGTTTTCTGTTATGCGGATGGTTGCATTTTTACTTAGTTCAGCAGTAGCACTAAAGTACACTACCTGACAAAAGTCTTCTCGCCTATACAAGTTTTAGGAAGTTTGACTTCTAGTTGATCATTTGGCATCAGAAGTGGCTTATATGAAAGGCAAAGGCCTCTAGATTACGCTTATTTTACCACAATAAAATATGATCATGCCTTGATTTTTAATTATTTAATCAGGACAGTAAGGTCTGACTTTACTTAGACTAAAGTCTTGCCACTGAACCTTCAATAATGTCCAGTATAGAATATGTGGTCATGCTGCAGTGGAAACAGAATGAATATTGTGTCTGACTCCATCATGGGCTTGGAGGACTGCATCCATACATCTCTGCAATGACTCAAATCACTGATTAATAAAGTCATCTGGAATGGCAAAGAAAGCCTTCTTGCAGGACTCCCAGAGTTCATCAAGACTCTTTGGATTCATCTTCAAAGCCTCCTCCATCTTACCCTAGACATGCTCAATAATGTTCATGTCTGGTGACTGGGCTGGCCAATCCTGGAGCACCTTGACCACCTTTGCTTTCAGGAGCTTTGATGTGGAGGCTGAAGTATGAGAAGGAGCGCTATCCTGCTGAAGAATTTGCCCTCTCCTGTGGTTTGTAATGTTATGGGCAGCACAAATGTCTTGATACCTCAGGCTGTTGATGTTGCCATCCACTCTGCAGATCTCTCGCACGCCCCCATACTGAATGTAACCCCAAACCATGATTTCCAAACTTGACGGATATCTGTGAGAATCTTGACTCCATGTGGGTTCCAGTAGGTCTTCTGCAGTATTTGTGATGATTGGGATGCAGCTCAACAGAAGATTCATCTGAAAAATCCACCTTCTGCCACTTTTCCAAATGATCAACAAGAAGTCAAGTTATTATTTGTTGCTCTTACAACTGGGATTCACGACAAGACTTTTGTATAGTATTGTAGTATCGATTCTTTTTTTTTCATTCAGAAATTGCCAGTATTTTCAAAAGTGAAATTGCATTATGAAAAAGGGCAACAGAAAAGGTTTCTTTTAAATGTTTCTAATCAAACCGATCCATTAATTTGTAATTTGAATTAATTACTGTACTCAAATATAACTTAGCATACTCAATTACAATTTAATCCCACTTCTTTTACGAGTGTAGTTCTGAAGAAAAAACTCTTTCCTCACTTTAACATTTATATTTTATTATTTTATGCATATTAAATATGCTTAACTTTTCATTGCTTTGTTTATTTGTTTAATCAAATACAAACCAAGTGTTTTAATGAACGTTTTATGTTAAATTAGGTATAAATTATGCTTGGTCATTTAATGGCTAGTTCACCCCAAAATAAAAAATCCTCTTATTAATTACTCATCCTCACGTCGTTCCAAACCCATGAGACCTTTGGTGCTCTCATCAATCTCCAGCTGGTCTGTTTTAAGGATTTTAATTGTATTTTTCTAGACTTTTAACAAGCTGGTGTTCTCTCGATTTGTCCTACCTTGTCAATTTGTCCTACCTCCCTTTCAAAGATTAGGTAGCACATTAAAATGACTCCATATGCTACCCATCAGA
Source organism: Danio aesculapii (assembly GCF_903798145.1). Lineage (NCBI taxonomy): Eukaryota > Metazoa > Chordata > Actinopteri > Cypriniformes > Danionidae > Danio > Danio aesculapii. The sequence goes on along the minus strand of NC_079445.1, from coordinate 3,474,173 downwards.
TTTTGCTACCAGTGTAAAATTTCATGTGGAGTAGTGTAATTTGAAGCTGTAATATCACCCTAACCTACCTAATCCCTAACCTCAGAACCATTCAAATACAGTGTTGGTAGCATAATCTGATGGGTAGGATAATATGTCAGGACACTGGGTCTTTTTCCATCTAGGGAGGATGAGGGAGCTCTCCGATTTCGACTAAAATATCTTCATCTGTGTTCTGAAGATGAACGAAGGTCTCAGGGATTTGGAGCAACATGAGGTGCATTGTTAACACATACAATTTTTGGCTGAATCTGTCCTTTAACTTGGAATGCCTAAATGGTATTATAATAGCCGCATTTCCACTGTCGGGCCAGTGCAAGCCAGGGATTTTATCGGGCTGGGCCAATCGCCTGGGAGGTTGAACAGTGAGGCCTAAATCATGTTGCGTTTCCACTGTCAGGCTAGTAGCTCGCAGCGCGTCACACAAACCCTGCCCCCAGAACGCCCCCCGAATCAAACATCACACAACCCGTCCACTTCAGCGGGAATCAGGCAGATAAAGCATGCCATTGATTCAACACGAAACGATTAAAATGAAGACAAGCGAAACAAATGACACGTTACTGTACAGCAGTACATTATAGGTCTATACGCACAGGCCTGTGTGTTTTCATTCATCATATTTGTTTACTCACCGACCGACTCTTGGCATCGAGCGGTCTCGCCACTAATCCTTAATATTTAACCACAGAAATTCTCTAATAATAACTAGGTATGAAATGTATTTTACAACATCCTCGTTTCGATAGACGTCGTCAAACATTCAGCCCAAATGCTCCGGAGAGACCTAAAACATACATTTTTCCCTAGACTATATGACAATTAATAGATAATTCCCCTTTATTTAAGGATGTTGCATATTATTCGGCGATCTTAAGTAAAGTGTTTCAGAACATAAGAGCAAGTAATAAAATATAGCCTATATTTCGTTGCGCTCGGCAGCTATTCACTAATAAAGCCGCATGTAGTCGCGTGCGATCGGAAAACTAGTGTATTGACGGCATGCCAGACTCGGGCTAAGTCCGCCTCTCCTTTAACTCCGCCCCGAAAGCCCCAGCTGGCCCTCTTTGGCCCAAGGTTTCGACGGGCTGAAAATGGCTCATTGCTGGCCCAGAGAAAGCCCCGCTTTGTCCCGATCAGGCCCCGGAAGTGACAGTAGCCGCATTTCCAGTATCGGGCCAGTGCGAGCCAGGGCTTTAATCGGGCCAGGCCGGGCCAATAGCCCGTGAGGTTGAGAAATGAGGCCGAAATCATGTCGCGTTTCCACTGTCGGGCTAGTTGCTCGCAGCGCGTCACGCAAACACCGCCCCCAGAACGTCCCCCGAATCAAACGTCACACAACCCGTCACACAACCCGCCCACTTCAGCGGGAACAAAAAACTCAAATTATAACCACAAACACAACCTGGCATCACTACGAGAGCTGGAAGATGGAGAACACCGAAGCGATTGCTTTTTTACTGTTTGTGGTCTGTTGGTGTAAGGCCAGACAGCGATCCCTGGGTAAGGACATTCAAGTTCGGCGGCATTTAACACAGTTTATTTGCCTCTGAACATTTTCCTCGGCCCAAATGTTCAGAAGAGCCCTGGTGTCCTCAACTGACCAGTACTGTCTGCTATCCATTTTTTCTTCTTCTTAGTGAGTTGATCAAGCGCGATAGCAAAACAAATGTAAGGGAAGAAAGCATCTTGTCTCCTCTTTACCTGACAGGAAAACTCCGCCTTTGTACGTAACCCCGCCCCGAAGCCCCAGTTGGCCCTCCTTGGCCCAAGGTATTCGGCGGGCCAAAAAAGGCCGGACGCTGGCCCCAAGGAAGCCCCGCTTTGGCCCGATTACGCCCCGGAAGTGATAGTGGAAACGCGACTGGCCTTGGCTCGCCCTGGCTCGCTCGCTTTAGGAGCGATAGTGGAAACGCGGCTAGTGGATATGCGAGTGGCTCTGGCTCGCTCGCTTTAGGCACGATAGTGGAAATGCGGCTATAGTCTACTACAATCTAAAGCTTCAAATGAAAACTAAAAAGGGACAGAATATCTCTGGGGCTGTATTATTTTTGTTTTCCAGCCACTTAACGATTTCCATACAATACATTTTTTACAAATAGTTCTTTACATTGTGAGAAGTTCCTTTCTCTTTTTTTACTTTGTATTTTTTTAAGTACATCAAAGTTTGATGTCTCTGAATTATTTGTGAAATTCACAGGCAACGTTTAAGTAAAAATAGCTTACGACACTTATTTTCCCAGCGTTGCAGTAGCATCGGTGTGACCTGGTGTGTAGCCGTTTATGATGGATGTTGGTTGCACCTTGAAATACATAAACTTGCACTCGATACTTCAGTACATTTCACAAGCTGATGTGTGAACAGACTCGCTCTTGAAGCTTTTTTTCATTTTCTCCCACAGCTCTGTGTGAAGAAACGGCCCACGCAGCTGCGCGTTTGTGCGACATAAACATTCATATGGAGTAATTATAGAAAGGAATGACTTTCAGATCAAGCTTTACAGGCACAGGCTCACAAATACAGGCTATTATAGGACTCGAGCCGCTGAAATATTTGCCTGTAAGCTGTCAACTGTGCTGTGCTTCAAGTGGTGAAGGTGTAAAAATGTAAATAAACCACACTGTACAGTATTTATGTTCACATGCGGCCCTGTTTGTGAGTTAAACAGACCTAAAAAGTAATGTTTTAGTAAGTAAATATGACCGATTAGCTAATGTGTTAGTCTTGGTGTTCACTTATAGCAGAAAGCTTTTAAAATGCGCGAGAATGCAATTGTAGTACTTTCATTTTTAATTCTGAGTACAACAGAATTCTTTAAAAAGACAAAATAATGTGCACGATTCATTTCATGGTGCGTTAAGTAAATGAATTCAGATTTAACATGCTGACCAACAGACTTCGGTATCTTCGTCAAATGAATGGAAGCACCAACAAAAACGCAATAAAATAAAGCTACTATAAGTAACTCTTTAAAATAATAAATAACAATGTTATTATAGAGAGAAAAACCTTCCTACCCAGAGGCCTCATTTATAAAATGTCGCACAGAAAGTGTTCTTAATTTGTTCTCATGTCTTTTTGCGAAAATGCGCAAGTGCGATTGAGGGAAAACGAATGCGTGCACAAAAACCTGTGTTGGTGCGTTCATAATCATAATAAAGAGAAGTTACACACAAATGACCACCTGCCAATAACTTTCTGGCATGAATAAGCAGAGTGATCTGTGTCGTTATAATGGCGTCGACAAACTTGATTGGTGCAGAAGGTGCCAAGAGTTTTTCGCTAAAATTACTAAGTACAAGCATGAAAGCGAAAGATTAAAGCAGTGTACTGACCCACTGACTGCCTGGACCCGCACATGACATGTGTGTGTGTGTGGTCATGTAATGTGTGTTTTCATCGGTAGTGTGGACGGAGAGCTGTTTAGAAATGCCAGGTGAAACGCCAGAGTGGATGTGGATCGTTTTCGCTCTGAAATGGCATTTAAAAACTAAGACGTGATCGTGTAAACGGGGCCTAACTGTGTATTTTTTGCAAGTGGATTTGCGGCGGGGCGGAGGCGGCTCAAGATCATGGTGTCTATCAGCCATCGGTGATGGACAATGGCATCGTCTATCGGCCCAACCCTATTGTTAAGCGAATTTGACGTGCGAATGATGCGAATAAACTCAAAATGCTCACGCACGAATAGTGCGTGCCGCGTCTGGTGTGAACACAGCATTTGATCCAATCTGAGCATACACACACACTTTAGAAATGAGGCCCCTTGTCTTTTCCCAATTACATTTGCACCATAATGACTAATATTTTCGATTTGTGGCATTGAATTTCACAGGAAATAGCATCTGTATTTACCAATCGTTTCACTTCATACCCACAGATTTAAGTAGCCGTAGTGTGAAACTGAGGGCCTTATACTGTAGCGTGAAACATTCACTGAGTTTTTAGGGAAACGTTGAGTAAATTAGTTGCACCTCATCCAGCGGACACGTTTACTGAGCGGATATCCAGAATCAACAGTGAACTGCTCACTGACGCGCCAGTACTTGTCACCTTTGAAGAAATACATTTTCCCATTGGTCCACGTGAACGCTGCATCGGGATTGGACGGGATGCCAGTGAACAGGCGTGAAATGGGCTTGGGGTAAACGCTGAGGTCATTGTAAACCATTTCGTCCCATTGCCAATAGCCTGAGCCCTGAAAAACAGTGATTTAATGAGGTCATGAGCTTGAAATAAACAATTAAATGCTTGATATTTTTGACATGCAAGAGATCAATAGACTATAAAACATACTACAAATATCTAAAGCTTCTTAAATATAGATATATATGCATTTATATGAAAAGCTAAATGATTTCAAGTCTTTAAATGAAAGTTTACATGATTTACATTTCTGACTTAATTTTGTCTTGTTTTCCACTACACAGATCAACAATTAAGACGCATTTAAATCAAAAGCATAAGATTTGTTGCATGAAAAAACTCAGTTAAAGCTTAAAAGAAGGAGAAAAACACGAAACTTTGTCAGTAGGGAAAATTATTCTTATTTTTCCTGTATTTTTTTTTGTTAACGTTACGTTTATGACAGTTTGGGGGCTGTTGTTTTGCTTTTGCTGGTTTCGTTTTGCATTTATAGGATACACGGGTTGGATGTCAATCGTTCGGGACACGGATTAACGTGCGATGACGCAATTGAGAGCTCCAATCGTTGCACTGCAGGATGGTGGGACACTATATATAAGGAAAACATCAGTTCGCGATAGCCTGCGTTTCGTGTGAACTTGAGCTGTGTTTGACATTTGCTTTCCGTGTATGTTTCTTCCCCTTTTTGCTTTGATCCATCATTGTTTGACTAACTTTTGTTGGTGTGCTTTGTTTGCCATGTAAATTGAAACGTTTGTTTCAAACTCTTGAGAACTGGAGTGTGAACATCTTATCTGTGTATTATTCTAGACGGAAGGAGAGGGAATAGGTAAGCTCTGTCATGTGATGTACATGCGCACACGCAACATTACTTTAATTATACACGCTAGATTACGGATTTGTGCCACACTTGTAAGTTTTTGCTTTGGAAGGAGAGAATAAATAAGATAAGACGTCTCAGACGTTGGTTTACTTTTTGTTTTATTTTGTAGCTCTAGGGTAAGACTTTAATGGGTTAGTTAGTTTATTTATGCTTTATTCTTTTCTTTTGTTCGGCAGAGTCCCTTCCCTTTGTCCTCCTTATGTCTGTTAAACTTTGTTAAATTAATCATTTGTGAAATCGTTATCTTATTTCTAACTACTTTTGTGTGAAGTCTTATTTTTCCATAAACATTTAAAAATCTCCAGAGTGAGTAAAAGGGCTCGCAATATCACTCTGGACCCCTCACACCCAGCACACTACCTGTTCGAACTGTTACCGTCTGGTCGGCGCTTCAGAGCACCAAGCACAAAAACAGCCAGACACAGGAAAAGTTTCTTTCCTCAGGCTGTCTACCTTATGAACAGTTAAATATTCCCCTACTGTGCAATAAATGTGTGCAATACTTTCTCATACGCACTTGTACACAGCACCTTATATCAATATACAATGCAATACTCTCTACATTCGCACTTGTACACAGCACCTTATAACCTGTATATTTATAACAATCTGTACATACAACTCAACATCCAGGTTTCTTGACTAACCGCTAATCTGTTTAATGTTATCATTTTTATTTTTATTTTATTATTTTATTATTTTTTCCATATTTATTTTGTGTTGTCAATTGTCACTGTATGTACCCTGGAAGCTTCTGTAGCCAAAACAAATTCCTTGTGTGTGTGAAGCACACTTGGCAATAAAACTGATTCTGATTCTGAAAAATACACAAGCTTGTTTATAATAAACAAGTTCACCTAAATAGCACTTTTGTGTCTTGCTGTTCCTCATCTATTGTAAATGGCAGCAATGATTACAACTGGCTTAATGTTTTCCTTTTCGTTCCCCCTTGACCAGTAAAAAGTCATGGAAATGATGTAACATTAATGGGGGGGAACCACTGACTTCAACTGAAAATGGTAAAAATATATTAACAAATCAGCTTATCTATATACAGAGAGCTATGTTCAGACATGAGCAATAAAGTATACATCATGTTTTTTTAAATATATTCTCTTTTTCTCATAAACAGGTCGTCCATAATGATGTTAAGATCTTAAATACCTTAAAAAAGAAAATTTTCTTGTTCTTCTCATGGTACAAAGCAGCGTCGATGTTGGCCGGGATTCTTTTCAGTGGTTTGGGATATCGATAATCAAGACGGTAATTTGTGTACCTCCAGACCTTTTCACCTGAGAAACAGAAGCAGAAGAAAAGAGCTTCCAACTGTCATATCAACATGTATCTATATGAAAATGTGAAAGATATGAAAGTAAGCATTTGTGCAACACATGTGGAATATGCAGATTTTGCATTGAAATTACAAAAAGATGCTTGCTAAGTATAATGGGATGTAGTTTTTTATACTTATGTCAACAATCATATATATATTTTTCATTTTAATCCTTTAATTTTTCATATTTAAAGATATTCGTGTCCTGCTGTACATCCCTGTGTGTGTAATAAGCAATGAGTAGGTGCGTTTTGTACCCACATAGGTGCATAACACTAGCGCGCTCTTTAAATAACAAATAAAAACCCTGAGGCATTGACTTTAGAGAAGGCTTTAATTGGTCAATAGTGCAATCTATTTCAGTTGCCTCAAACTAACAACACGACAACAATGCGCCTTAACACACCTCCTTTTCAGACCAGCACACCTATGAGCATACAAATAGGCACAGATGCATTTGTATTTAAACTAAGTGGCGGAAAACATGACAATGTTACCAGCGCCGGGCTGAAATGAGCAAAAAACACTTGGACTGCGCATGGTGCTGCTTCGTGCCGGGTGTATGATAGGGCTCATTGCCTTTATTTTACATGTAATTTAAATCAGGGAATCACCTGCTTCACATTTTTGACACCTGTCTGTCAAATAGGTGAAACAAACCACACCATAAAAATTAAGGGCTCACATAAAAGGCAAGTACGCATACACATTTTCTTATTACGACAATTAAACCAAAAGGCTGAAGACGTGGAAATATGCGGCAGGTAGGATAAAATACTGTGCTTTACAATACAGAGAGGGTGGTGAACCTTACATACACAAACATATACACACACACACAATTTAAAATTCATAAACATGGAAACACACATGAAAATGCTAGCAAACGAAACTTATATATGCAGAGAAAAACCATTCACCTTTAAAGAAGTACGTCTTGTTGGTTCTGGGGGAGTAAACCGCTGCATTCAGGTTTCCCGGCAGCCCCTTCCAGAGCAGATTTATTTTCACTGGAGAGTTATGACCTGTGTCTGTAACCGTCCACACATAATCCCCACTGAACGCATACGTTTTACGCCAGGGACCTGCCACCAAAAATCAACATTAGCAAAAACGTTTCACTACCAGTAGCTATAGAATAATCAATTCTACTGCATTTGTGTAACTTCAGTGTCAGAGCCACAGACTAACATTTGACAACACTGGCAATGGTACCACATAATTCTACACACTGTGGAAAAAAAATGGGCTTATTTTCAGAAATATTAGGTAAAAGTTAAGAGAGTTTTCCTTAAAACAAGCTAAATAATCTGCCAATAGGGTACATATTCTTGTTTTCGCTTTGAAATGAAACTATTTTGCTTGTTCTGTGGAAGAAGTCGCTTATTTTTTTTTTGCTTGTGCATTTTTAGTGCTGCAATATTTTTTGCTTGTCTAGAAAATGCTTCTTAAGTTAAGATTTTTCATATATTTGGACTAGAAACAAGTAAAACTTCCAAGTACGTAAATATTTTTTTGTTTGTTTTTTGCAGATATTGGCTCCATCACTAGATTTGGTTATAATAATATTACATATTATGTTTAGTCACTTAGAAAAGCACAATATTGAGTTAAGAGTAGCAGGAGTGTGAGCTTGGATCCACATATCTACAGACCTGTAAGCACCAGTTTAACGATCTCACTACTATTGTAAAAAGTAGTCTAACTCAATGCTTTCTAGAACATTTGTTGAGAAAACCACAAGTTAATAGAGATCTAGCGCAAATAAAACTGCTAAATTAATATAACTTAAAGCAACACTATACAACTTTCTCTGCTGGCTCCACCTTGATGTTTATAAGCGCAATTGCATTTTGTGCGACGACCGTTTTTTTCATCCTTTAAATTGCAAAAGTGGATCCGAACATACTCACAAGCTCACCTGTTCTGGGCACTTTGGGCCCTGTCCACACTAACATGGGTATTTTGAAAACTGCAGTTTTCCCTGTACTCAGTTTGGCCATTCGTTCACTTGAATACGCAGCATCACATGACTGAAACAGAAACTTTCTGAAAACTCCAGCCAGGGTGAAGATTGTATAAAACTCCGGGTACAGTGTAGTCGTGTGGCTAATGAATCTGGAATTTTTGTCTCATGACCTCAGCGTGCTCGCTGTTTCCTCCTTTCTGATTGGCCAACGCGGCTGAGTTCACACCAAACGCGGAAGACAGGATTAAGCCAAATTTTGTGCGTTCGTAGAAAATGCCTCACACATTCTGCGTTGTTCTGGATGGTAATCGGAATTGTTCTTACATTTGCATTGTCTTGCATTCAGTTTACCACACAAATACGTAATTCCACATTTAGTGTGAATCCAGCATATACGGCTTTTATTGCCATCTGTTGGGTCGGCGTTCCCCTAACATGCATCACAAAGCGTTTTCATGTGCACTGAAATTAGGTTTTTAACCTTTAATAGATGGAACAGTGTAGGGAATTGACAGGAAATCATTGGGAGGAGAGAGAGGGGAAGGATCGTCAAAGCACCTCAAGGCAGGAATTGAACTCGGGTCGCCATGAGCACATTGGTGCTATATGTCGGCGCACTTAACCCATAGGCTATTGGCGCCGACGAGAGATTTTTTTTTTTTTTGATGAAGGTGTGGAATACTCAGTTTATAAATATATCTGTGTACTTGTAGACATAGCATTAGACCCTGGTCTTGTTAAAATAGAGCCCATTGTCATCACTTATCACTTTGGCAAACTGGTAGAGCCACCAACGCAAACTCTGACAAAATTTATCCGCGCTGGTTGGAAAAAAGTTGCAAAATGTGACCATTTACTCGCGTGAATTCCTCACCCAGCATTATAGCATCAAGTTTGGCGTTGCATGGATCCAGAACATCACCTCTAGGGAACGGGGCCATCATTGTGGGATATGTCACATCATAGACATCATCAGCAGTAGTCGTACTGGAGACCCTTTTACCTAAAAATCAAAAGTGTAAGATTGTATTTATACAGCTATGGGACAAATGAAGAGACCGCTTGAAAATTCTCCGGTTTTCTGGATTCACTAGGTGTGTGTCTGAGTAAATAATTTGTTTAATTCTCTAAAGGTTTAATGACATTTCGTACAAATGTAAAATGAAAGTCTTGTCATACATCTTTAAAATTTACATTTAGTCATTTAGCTAACGCTTTTGTCAAAATCGACTTACAACTGAGAAGGCATTCAAAGGCTGATTCATACTTCTGCGTCAAGCTCACGCGTACGCTCTGGCGCAGCCTTCGCATGGTTGCATAGCCCTCGCCATGACTGACGCGCACCTTTCAAAAAACGTACCTATACGTCGCAACGATTCATAAGCTCCGTGATTGGTCAGCTTGGTAGCGGTGACCAGTGTGGGCGGGGGCAGAGAGGCCGAATGTTTACAAGTGTCGAGTCCCGCTGAGGAGCTCCAGATGGAAACTTTTGTTTTGAGTTTACCTTATGATTAAATTTGTCGTACGTCCGCGGGTTCCCACCTCCGAATGAGCGAGTTTTAGCTACTTGTACATTAAGGTAGTGTTCAGAAAAAACAAAACTGTGAAGAAACTCGACACAGAGGAACATATAAACCTACTGTCAACTAGCGTTTCGGAAGTATTATTGCAGAGCAACACAAACAGCACACAGAAGTATAAACGCACGCACAAGGCATGCGCCGTGGGTCATGCTGATCACTCGACATAGAAGTATAAATCAACCTTTAGTGCTCAGAGAATTAAGTGCTAGAGTAAGGAGGCTGCATGTATATTTTGTTTTTTATTTTAATAGAGTTTCTGCAGGTGGTTTGTCAAGCCCACTCACCGGTGTGAGACACTTCGTAAATGAACAATGTGCTTTTGGTCAAAATTACAAATGTTTTCGTTTTGTTTACAAGTTGTCATTATATGTTTTATAACAAGATTTTTGTTTGACTTTTTTTTTTTGATATATCATTAGCAGACTAGAAGAAAACAAAAATGACATTTACCTCAAACATATAACTATTAATTCAAAATTATAAGAGGTTAGAGTAGATCTGCAGAAATTTGAGTGGTCAAATCTTTCATATAAAAATTTGACATATGATAATATATGAAAATCAGATATATGACATTTTATACAGATATAAATATACAGTACATATCTTATATGTACACAAATCCAGTAATAAATGTGTAACCAATAAATAAATGTGCTTTCTAATGATGGCATGTTCAGATACAATATTTGGCCTTATACAACTATTTAAAAATCTAAAATATCTTTTCACTCATTCATTTTCCTTAGTCTCTATTTCAGAGGTCGCCACAGTGGAATGAACCATCAACTATTCCAGCATATGTTTTACGTAGCGAATGCCCTTCCAGCTGCAACGCAGTACTGCGAAACACCCATACACACTCATCCACACACTCTCATACACTACAGCCAATTTACTTCATCCAACCCCCCTATAGCGCATGTGTTTGGGCTGTGGGGGAAACCGGAGCACCCGGAGGAAACCCACACCAACACGGGGAGAACATGCAAACTCTACACAGAAATGCTAACTGGCCCAGCCGACACTCAAACCAGTGACCTTCTTGCTGTGAGGCGACAGTGCTAACCACTGAGCTAACTAAATCTTTTCATAAAAATCTAAATAGTGACAAAATCAAGTTGTCCAAATTAATCTTGCATATTAGCAGTGCATATTACAAATCAAACACAAAGTTTTGATATATTTACAGTAGAAAATGTATAAACGTTCTCACAGGACATGATCTGTACTTAATATTTCTTATGATTTTTTGGCATAAAAGAAAAATATATAATATTCACTCCAATAATGCATTATTGGCTATTCCAAGGGTAACAAATATCAACTATAAATGTATATGTTTATATATGGCTTGTGATTGAAATCTTTAATATTGATGATCATATATTGATGATTGACAATTCTATATTGATATTATAAATTGATCAATGTTTTGCTAAAGCAAAGATTATATGCATTATAATTAATGGGCTTTTACAGCCATGTGTAATCTACTGGTAGTTTAGGAGTTAAAGAGCTGTAGAGAAATTCTTATCTAAAACATTGTCCTGCAATGAAAATAAAAAAATCCTGCAAGCCCATCCCTGGGATCCTTTTGCTCACAGAGGCTGTCCGTGTGTCGACTGATCATTCTCAGGAGAATTAAAGCAATTGAAAGACAAAGTTTCTCTGACTATTCAATTTCAGTATTCACATTAAAATGTAAGGACGATGCAGTGGCGCAGTAGGTAGTGCTGTCGCCTCACAGCAAGAAGGTCACTGGTTTGAGCCTCGGCTTGGTCAGTTGGCGTTACTGTGTGGAGTTTGCATGTTCTTCCTGCATTCGTGTGGGTTTCCTCCGGGTGCTCCGGTTTCCCTCACAGTCCAAAGACATGTGGTACAGGTGAATTGGGTAGGCTAAATTGTCTGTAGTGTATGAGTGTGTGAATGAGAGTGTATGGATGTTTCCCAGTGATGGGTTGCAGCTGGAAGGGCATCTGCTGCGTAAACAAAAATGCTGGATAAGTTGGCGGTTCTAATGAAGGGTTCTAATAAAGGGAATAAGCCGAAAAGTAAATGGATGAATGACATTAAAATGTATTTCTTGTGAACCGGAAGAAAATAAAAGTTTTTGTAATGGCAAAAACTTATTCTTTTAAAACTGTTAATTAGCTCACCATAAATTGCTTGGATTCCTCTGATGTCGTCGCTGTGCAGTCTGAAGTTGACCTGGTAGCCGGTGTAGTGCGCTGCCATCAGTGCGCTGCTGTACTGAGAGTGACCCAAACCCAGAGCGTGACCGATCTCATGAGCCGCAACGATACGCAGATTAGAGCCATAATACTTCCCTTCAGTCCAGAACTCGTCTTCATCAAAGTGAACTATTCCTGAAGGAGGAGCTTCGGCGTGAGCGAGAACATGACCTGACAAAAGAAGATTAGTCAGCATTTATTGTAAAGCAACACAAAACTACCAAAATCCTGAGCCATTAAGTGAAGTTTATTTATAAACTAATTTCGAGAGGAGCACGTGCTAATGATTGATAGCAGCTGGTCCTCATTACCTAATGGATGATTCACCAATCAGACGATTCCTAATCACTATAAATAACTAGAGTATCTTACCTTAGCCATCTTCGTCTTGAGGAATCCCCCCCTCCACCCCTACTCCTCCCATTTCCTTGTCAGGGCAGCGCGGAGGCCTAATGGTTAGCATCATTGCCTCACAGCAAGAATGTCACTGGCTCAGATCTTACCTGGCCAAGTTGGCATTTCTGTGTGGAGTTTGCATATTCTCCCTGTTTTTGCGTGGGTTTTCCCCGGGCTCTCCGGTTTCCTCCCACAGACCAAAAACATGTAACACAAGTAAATTGACAAAACTAAATTGACATTATAGAGAACTGTTGAATCCAGAACTCACTCGATAGCATTCATAATCTACATCTAACATTGTCAAGCAGGGGAGTTCTCGAGACCTACCTGAACTCGGACTCCCCTCTCGCCCTGCAACGGGGGGGAGCCCCGGGCTCGAGGATCTCACGAGCTCGGTGCTCTCTCCCGGGACAGCATGTCAAACATGCTTTATAATCAATCATCAGCTAAGGGTGAACTCTTGAAAGGATACTGAAGTGTAAAAGTGTTTTAAAGATTTTTCATTTGTTTTCCTTCGGCTTAGTGCCTGATTTATCAGGGGTTACCACAGTGGAATGAACCGCCAACTATTCCAGCATATGTTTTACGCAGTAGATGCCATTCCAGCAGTAACCCAGTACTGGGAAACACCCATACACTCACACCAACATGGGGAAAACATGCAAATTCCATACAGAAATGCCACTTGGCCCAGCCAGGCCTCAAACCGGCGACCTTCTTGCTGTGAGGCGACAGTGCTAACCACTAAGCCACAGTGCCGCAAACCCTTTTTTCTAATACGTAATTGTTAGTATCAACTAATATTTTGTGAGATTTACTTACCGGGCCCATCGAACGGCGACGGGCAGCCATCTCTCTTGTGAAAGGAGATCCTGATATCAGCAGTGCCGAAGTGAATCTCTGTAAAGCTGAGCGGGGTCACGTCACTCCAGTACTTAAAGGCTGTGCGTATCGCCGTCTGCGTTGCAGATTTACCCATATCTGGTGTATAGTTGTAAATTCGATATGTTAAGTTTTTCTTTCTCCAGTATCCTATGAAATAAGAACAACATGCTAAATACTCAAACAGCTAAAAAATAAAACGGCAGCACAGATTAATCTCTCATTCAACGCGTGTTTGAAAACTAAATTATGTTAATTACATTTTTAATTCTTTTTTAAATAATTCCCAAGTGATGTTTGCAAGGATGCATGTTCACAGTATTTCCTATTATATATATTTTTTACTTATAAGCATTAGTTAAGTTACTTTTTCCCATTTTAATTTATTTGCATACTGTTAATGTTGTTGAATTTGTTCCCCACGATATCGAAAATGAAGTCCAAATGAATTTCAGTATTATAATAACACTAGTCAAAACTGTTGATTTTTTTTTTTTTGTGCCAAATGAAAATTAGGTAAAGATCATGTTCCTTTAAGACATTTTGTAAAGTTCCTACTGTAAATATATCAAAACTTAATGTTGGAGTATATATATATATATATATATATATATATATATATATATATATATATATATATATATATATACAACACTAAGAATAAAGAATATAATTTAGACAACTTTAAAGGTCGATTTCTTAGTGTTAACTGTACAAATGTGTATCAGTGGAATGCTTATTTATTCAGCTTTCATAATTTGTAGAAAACAGCCCCTTATGATTATTTTTATGATGCAGGCTTACAATTAATTTCTAGATGATGATACATATAATGAATTTTAATTATGGAAACTATAATGTACTGTTAGTTGGTATATTTAACCCTTGCGTGCTGTTGGGGATGTTTTCATTCACTCTGGGGTGATTTTGAGTCTTAAATTGGCCACAACTTTCTCTGTGTTTCAGCAAGTGGAATGATTTTTAGAGACAAATCAAATTTTGGCGGTTCATTCCGCTGTGGCGAACACAGATTAATAAAGGGACTAAGCCGAAAAGAAAAAAAAATGAATAAATGAATAAAATTTTGACATATTTTGAGAGAATGCTTTGGATATTTTCAAAAACTCAACAATACACTCAGGGGAAATTGACTACCCTTTCATTATGTTGGTGGCTGTTTTTGCCCCATTGACTTCCATTGTAATGACATTTTTTGATTGCAAAGCCATGACGGCATATAATCATGCATTCTTGATTTTTGGTGTTTTTCCCTGTTGGGATGAGGTCAGATTTGTCACTTTTACTGTTACTCATCAGTTGGCAGGATTAACCCTTTAGATAGACCTGTGCAAAAAGTGTCTGGCTTTTATATGGAGTTCTATGGAGTGAAACAGCAAATTATAGTGTGTGTGCATAAATGCACTTACTATGTTCTGAGAGATGAGGAGCTTATTTTTTCATTTTCTCAGACACATCAAGGTAAGTGCGAAAAGGTCTCTCTTTCATACATTCTCACACACACTCTATACTCCATATAAAAACCAGAAACTATGCTTTTTTTGCACTGTAACATTAAAAATGACAAATTTGACCTCTTCCCAAAAGGGAAAACCACCAACAATCAAGACTGCATGATTATTTGGTGATTTGCAATGAAACAAATGTGGTTATAATGGAATTCAATGGGGCAAAAACAGCCCCGAACATAACGAAAGGGTAGTTAATTTGAACAGAACACATGGGTTAAGACGGTTGAATGATTGTATTATTATTATTAATAAATCTATAAGGATGTACCCACCACCAAACCGCCTGTATTTGAAAGACTTCTGGTTGAACGGGTCTTCAACACCACAGCGTGGCTCCCTCATTTTAAAAACAGTCGCTGTGTCCAAATTTCCAGTGACGGGCAGACCTGAAACCCTCTGAAAGAGACTTTTACAAATACCACAGTTCAGAAGAGCATGGCAGAAATTAAAATGTGAGCATTTTCTCAAGAAGTTTGATTAAAGTGCTATTTTAGACGTTCATATAACTCTGAGGTCTCCTAGAAACAGATTTACAATAATCCAAAAAACTAAATGTTTCTACTACAGGCCTCTAGGGGGTTCATGCTTTTCTCCTGCTCTAACTTTAACACAGGTGTATAGTAGAGTGAGAGTATTGTTTGATTAGGATTGTTTGGTTTGGTCATGGTCTTCACGTAGATGCTACCTGCAATGTTGAAGAGTCTGGATTGAGAAAATGTTTCAAGCTTAATATATGTAAGTGTTCACCTGTTTGGTTTGTTCCTGTTTTGTTTAGTTGACTTTATATGTGGTTTGTGTTATGGTTGTGCGACAGGTGATCATGGCTACATGCTAAAAATGGCATATGTGATACAATATTTTTTTAAAAAGTACACAACCAACATAGTTTCATATTATTGCATGAAAAAGAAAGCATCGGTACAGTTTCTGAAAGTGAGCAGCCATGCTTTACCTTTGCATAAAACAAATCAGATATTTAAAAAAATGTATTTATTAATTTGCTCCTCTGTTCAGTTTATTAACCCCAAAAATCTAGAAAAGGTAAACAAAAACCTGAAATTGTACACCCAAACATGTTAATTTACTCATTATTTACTCACCCCTGTGTGGTTTCAACCCTTTAGGAGTTTCTGTCTTCTGTTGAACACAAAATAAGATATTTCGAAGAAAGCTTAACCTGACTTGCATAGTAGGAAAATATACTATGGAAGTCAATGGTTACAGGGTAGTTTAAAAAGCTGTAACTATTGACTTCCATAGTAGAAAAAACACACCATGGAAGTCAATGGTTACTGGTCTTTACAACAGCTTAAAAAGCTGTAACCTTTGAATTCCATAGTATGTTTTTCCTACTGTGGAAGTCAATGGTTACAGCTGTAACCTTTGACTTCCATAGCTGTAACCATTGACTTCCATAGTAAGAAAAACCTACTATGGAAGTCAATGGTTACAGGGTAGTTTAAAAAGCTGTAACTATTGACTTCCATAGTAGAAAAAACACACTATGGTAGTCAATGGTTACTGGTCTTTACAACAGCTTAAAAAGCTGTAACCTTTGAATTCCATAGTATGTTTTTCCTACTGTGGAAGTCAATGGTTACAGCTGTAACCATTGACTTCCATAGCTGTAACCATTGACTTCCATAGTAAGAAAAACATACTATGGAAGTCATAGGTTACAGGGTAGTTTAAAAAGCTGTAACCATTGACTTCAATAGTAGGAAAAACATACTATATGGAAGTCAATGGTTACAGGTCTTTACAACAACTTAAAAAGCTGTAACCATTGACTTCCATAGTATGTTTTTACTACAATGGAAGTCAATGGTTACAGGTTTTTATCTCTCTTCAAACAACTTATTTTGTGTTCAACAGAAGACAGAAACTCCTAAAGGGTTTTAAACAAGGGCAAGTTAATAATGGCAGAATTTTCATTTTTGCCTGAACTGTCCCTTTAACATGACTTGATTACTTTGAGTGTGGCTTTCAGCAACCGTACTAAAACTATTACTGATTTTTGGACAAGAAAAGCAGCATATTTTCACAATAACGTGCAGTCCATTACTGTAAACAGCATTGCAAGATGAATTTAGTCCTCCTTTTTGCGGTTTCAGTAGTACAACTATTACATTACTACATTCAATTGTCACTATCACAAAACATCCAACCCACAATGAAAACACAACTTTGATTTTGAAGGCATCCTCAATCCTCAATGCTAAATGTCATTCTCAGTTTAGATTTTATAGTGATCAGGAAAATAGTCTGGGGCAATTAGTTCTCAGGGAATGGTGGATAGTTCTAATGACTAAGTTCCTGTAACTACCCAGTGTTAAAACCCCTACTGATGACTTACTATGTTTTTTTTATTATTATTTTTTTTTTAAACTTTGCAGACATTTTATATTTACAAATGGCTACATTATATAAAACATGAAAGGTAGTATCAGAGAAAGCATGACAAGACACCTTTAATTTGATGCAATGCACCAATATGTAAAGCTAAATAATGTATAAATTGAAAAACATTTCGTAAAGCTGATTTTTACCTGACAGCCACTTTCATATCCCACTCACTGGAGTCTCTCTGAGCTTCTGGGTTCAGTGGAGTATCTAGATATCCAAACCGCCTCAGGTATGTCTATTAGGTGTGAAGAAGATACAGATAGATAGATAGATAGATAGATAGATAGATAGATAGATAGATAGATAGATAGATAGATAGATAGACATATATATAGATATAGATATGTATGCAGTCTAATAAAATGCACCAATAATCATGAATAATGCTGATGAGAAATGCATTGTCAAAAACAGCTAACTGTATATAAAAAATTACCAACAGGTTTTGACTCAGAAGTCCAAGTGCAGTAACATCAACTCATAAGTATTTAATGTTTTACACTACTTGTATGAATTAATTTGACATGTTTTATGTGATCTGCTTATGCCTTATTGATAGTTTTGTTTAGGGACAAGTTATACTTTTATAAAAATAAAAATCATCTTTTGATATGAATTCATACGAGTTACTTATTAATACACCACTAAGATAATCAGATTTATTTTCCAGTCAGACCGGTAATGTTATTTTCACTGCTTGAAGACGTCCCTAAAGTGATTAATTTTTCTCTGAATTCTGTCTGAACTTGTAATGTTATTTTAAAGCGATTTTATATTGCATTTATATTGGCACAGTGGTGCATTCTGTATATTTAAGAGTTTATTAAATACAGCTTTAGGAAAAAAAGTGAAGTATATTTCTGTGCTCTTTGTATCTATTTAAAAACATATTTAAAATCAAACTAGGCAACAAATACAATACACACCAAAAAATAAATGTTATACCCTGTATGTTTATACACTGCAATGCATAATTCATACAAGCATAGTATGCATTACATTCCTAATAGTTAGGATTACATTTAATAGTAGCATTTTATGAATTATGCATTGCAGTGTATAAAAATATAGTGTATAAAAGGTATTTTTAGAAGTGTGTTGTATTTGATGGCACATATTTTGTCACTAGATTTTGAAAAATATATTTTAAATAGATAGAAAAAAAAAACAGCATAGAAATATATAACTCGTTTGTATGTTGTATAATAATTTATGAATTACATTTCAAATATAGGACTACAATAATGGAACACGAAGTATGAAGCTTGACCCAAACGCTCCTATTTCATACAGAAGTATTTTTAGACTAATTTAATGTCATTTTAAGGATTTCAAAGGTACATTTTAAAGCATTATTATATTTGAACTGTATTCCTATTTTATGTATATCATCTGAATTAGGTGTTAACAATAAGGATGCTGTTATGGGTCGAATGGTAAGGAGCTATATAGTAATTGTTAAATAAACTTATTAATTAAAAAGAAAATTACCTGAGCCTCGGTGAACTCTCGTCTTCTGCTCGTCTGTGGAGCTGACCAGACTCGCAGAAAAGCAGTCAGAAATAATGTATATTGCATCCATTGAGCCATAATAATCCCAGTCTGCACTGAGCTCCAGTGGTTTGATCTGTGGAAAGCAGAAATAATAATGTAGAGTTGAGAGTCCTGCGGTTTTGGATGGAGAGTCTGAAGAGATGATGCATTTCCTCCAGCATGTGTCCTGAAAGCAGCCACCAACATAAAGTCCTCCTTTTAAACCCGGAGGGTTGTTAAGTTGCTGATCTTTTTTTGATTTACGTTTATATGTTTTTTTTGGTAACTAATTAGCTTTTAACGCACCTGACAAGAGGTCCGCTAGCATCTCTTGTGGTCCGGCGAAGTGGAGCTGGAGGGGAAAAGCATGTTTAAAAGTCTGTACATTTTATCAAACAAAATGTTATGCACTTTAAACTTGACATTGTGATTTTACTGAGTACCTTAACTACATCTTGAATGTATTAAACACTGTTGTGGTACGGAAGATAACGTTAGCTCACGTCATGCTAACTGCTTTTAAAATGACGGTTAAGTTAATGGTCGGTTTTGTACGTGGTAAGTCACATGTATGAATTAAAACAAAAACGTGAATAACAGTTAGCATTAAGACGTGTAAATTAGGATTTGTAATCGTCAACTAACGTTAAGTCACCCGTCACTTCAAACGCCATCCATTTTTACGACGTGGACTAAGGTTACGCTTTTTCTGTGATTAAGTACATGAAAAAATACTATAGTAACTTTAAATGTTATTTTTAAACCATACGAGTGCTTCAATTAATCTGTTGTGGTGAATTTGTAGCTGGTTGCTGTGGCAAAACCTATAACAAAACCAATAGTATTGTACCCAATGTCAATCCACCACTACTATAGTGAAAACTAAAGTACTACAGTATTTATTACGGTTTACACATGGTTAAAAAAACTACATTTAGCCTATGATGTAACATTTAGCCTACTATAAATTACAATATAAATTAAATCATGTGGGTTTCTTTATGCCGTTTGATTGAACTCAAATTGGCTAACTTGCACAAGACTTTACATAGTTTACTAAAATCAAACATGCTTTTGTGGCAGAAAAGTAGATTTCATAATATATAATCCAAAGCGAAATTGCACCATCTGTTGGACATAAAATCAAAATTAAGAATAAAAACAAACCTGGATGACTTTCTTTCTTTACTAACAACATTTGGACTTTTTCCTCTTTTCTTCTAGATCAGGGGTGCCCAATTTATTTATTTATTTACGTTTTCATGGTGTACTTCTTACAATAAAACCACAATCTCATTTTTAACAAAATCGAGTTAAATTTTTTACATTTTATTTACAAAATTAATATTTTTTTTACTCTACAGTGAAATATTTCTGTCCTAATAGTGTTTATAGCAATGTGCCACACATACAGTATATGTACTGTACAGTATGTCAACATCTAAAAAATGTGTTTTAGGTTATGAAACCCTTAATGATAAATCTGATTAATTCACAACATTCAGCTAAAACAATTTCAGTTTAGCTTTTTTAGTAGCTCAGCAATTTAACAAACAAAAAGTTATGCTAAATTAGACATGAAGATCTCTGTTTGAGGGATTCTCTGATTCTTTGATCACTTCAAGCCAAATCAAACGTTACCACGGTCCAACTTTGGCCCTCGCGCCCTAGTTTGGACATCTCTGTTCTAGATTGACTGCTGTAATTTAATCAGTAGCATTTCCAAGTTTGATGGTCAGTCACAATATTATTTCTCACTTGTGTTTAATATATGAACTAAATTAATGTTGGTGTGGGTTTCCTCCGGGTGCTCTGGTTTCCCCCACAGTCCAAAGACATGCACTATATGTGAATTGAAAAGGCTATAGGCCGTAGTGTATGTGTGTGAATGTAAGAGCATATGGGTGTTTCCCAGTGCTGGGTTGCGGCTGGAAGGGTATCTGCTGTGTAAAATATATGCTGGATATGTTGGCGGTTCATTCCACAGTGGCCACCCCTGATAAATAAAGGGACTACATAATAAGCCGAAGGAAAATGAATGAATGAGCTAAATTAATTTAGCCCTATAATGGAGCTATGGGCAACTTTTTATCCAAAAAATTAAAATTCTGACACTGTTGACTCACTTGCTATAAACATTTTTGTATTTATTTTTTCTTAACACTCACAAAAAAAGATATTTTGAAGAATGTCAGAAACCTGAAAACATTTTCTTCCATAGTATCTTTCCTCACCCCTTCTAATTTGGATATTTATAGTTAGCGGTTTCCAACATTCTATCAAATAACTTGTTTTGGGGTTAACAGAAATAAATAAACTCGTAAATGTTTAGAACAACGTGCTAATAATTTTTAGGTGAACTACCCCTTTAACATTAAGTTTTTACATTGTGAAAAGCTTAAAGATAATTTTGATATGGGGGCCAAATGGGGGCTCAGTTTTAGCATTGTTGCCTCACAGCAAGAAGGTTGCTAGTTTGAGCCCCGGCATTTCTGTGTGGAGTTTGCATGTTCTCCCCGTGTTGGCGTGGGTTTCCTCCGGGTGCTCCGTCCAAACACATGCACTATAGGTGAATTGAATAAACTAAATTGGCCATAGTGTATGTGCATGAATCGGTGTGTGTGGGTGTTTCCCAGAACTGGGTTGCAGCTGGAAGGCCATCCGCAGTGTAAAACATATGCTGGATAAGTTGGCGATTCATTCCGCTGTGGCGACCTCTGATGAATAGAGGGACTAAGCTGAAGGAAAATAATTTTGATACTCAATTTTCAACTATTTAATGGCAATGAAATGTAATTAAATTCCATTCATTCTAATGGGGTTTATAAGTAGCTTTAAGAGGCCTGTATGTTCTTCTAAGACCAAATGCAGGCTTTTATTTTTAAATAAGTGGTTCAATACTTTGTTTGAATTTCGAAGAATTTCTCCAAGCAATCAAAAAGATATGAACAGGTGTAACAATGTAGTAAAAACATGGTAAAACTCTTATTGCTTTCACATTCACTTATTAATGGGACAATGGAGATCAGTATGGTTTGTCACTCATTTTGAATGCATTAGGAAACCCATTGCTGTAGTAACTTTCATTTTTTTTTTACGTTCGTAAATTTATTTTAATATTTTTATGAATGTAAAAGTGTATGAAGTTAGTGAATTTCCTCCAGTTTTTGCAGTTTAATAAAAATATGATTATGAAAATATGAATTAAAAAAAATCTAAGTCACTACAGCAATCTGTTTCCTGATCTGCCTGTCTGAATATCATGAAAGTATGAAAATCTGAAATGCAGTTTCTCTGTTATTTTATCGCAGGGATGTCCTGACATTTCTGCAAATGCTGTACGCCTGCTAGTGCAAGAGGATTTGGTCCGTCCACATGTTATGACTGAGTGGACCATGGAAATCTTTGAGCTCTGCCAGTGTAAAAGGTTACGTCCACACATTTATTTAGTTTCACTCAGGCAAACCCAAGACTGACCATTAACCCTCAAGTCATTTGTTTGACTTGAGCTTAAAGGCGGTCATTTCGATGAAAACTCGCATAGGGCGATATCACATTACTCCAAACCTGTTTAAATCAAAACAGTAATTAAACAAGCTAAATCTTCCGTGTATCATCGGTGAATCACTTCCATATGGAGGATGTGTGGTTTCTTTAGCCACCATTTGTGTAATGATGGCAGAAGCGTGATATGGTATAGTCCAGTTTGCAGAATTGGATGAGCCTGACAGGGTGGAGGTTTCATGCTGTGGTGGCACCATAAAAAACACTTCCACAGATTTGCACAGAGAGCGTCATTACTTACTGCTTTACCTTCACTTTGACACTTGCATCAGGTTTGGCATGTCGAGACTTTTCCATGTGGATATTATTTAGAAGGAAAATCCATTCTTAAAAATGCGGGGTAATGTCTAGAAGAGATACAGCTGAGGATACTTGCATCAATATAGCATAATTTTTGTGACAATGACTTTACAATAATTAATTCCATTACCGTGAGGGGTAGATGTTAATAAAATGCAATTTAAATGGTAGTTTAGTATAAACACACTATTATAATGACTATTTTTACATTACCGTGATGGTTGGGGTGGGGGTAGACTGTAACAAAATACAAATATTGGGTAATTTAATAAATAATTCTCGTTAAATTCCAGCTGCAGCTGTATCCAGTCTAGCAACAACCAAAATAAATGCCTGAATTATTTGTATTATTTATTAAATTACCCATTAATCGTATTTTATTAATGACTACCCTTACTACAACTCTCACAGTAATGTAAAACAGTAATTATAACAACAATTATATATATCATTTATTAAATTACCCATTAATCGTATTTTATTAATGACTACCCTTACTACAACTCTCACAGTAATGTAAAAACAGTAATTATAACAACAATTATTTATATCATTTATTAAATTTCCCATTTATTGTATTTTATTAATGACTACTCTTACTCCAACCCTCACAGTAATATAAAAACTGTAATTATACCAAGTATTATTCATATTATTTATTAAATTACCCATTAATTGTATTTTATTAATGACTACACTCACAACAACCCTAAACCCAGCCCTCACAGTAATGTAAAAACAGTAATTATAATGAGAATTATTTATATTATGTATTAAATTACCCATTAATTGTATTTTATTAATGACTACACTCACAACAACCCTAAACCCAGCCCTCACAGTAATTATAATGAGAATTATTTATATTATTTATTAAATTACCCATTAATTGTATTTTATTAATGACTACACTCACTCCAACCCTCACAGTAATATAAAAACTGTAATTTTACCAAGTATTATTCATATTATTTATTAAATTACCCGTTTATTGTATTTTAATAATGACTACTCTCACTCTAACCCTCACAGTAATGTAAAAACTGTAATTATAACAAGTATTATTCATATATTTATTAAATTACCCATTAATTGTATTTTATTAATGACTACACTCACAACAACCCTAAACCCAACCCTCACAGTAATGTAAAAACTGTAATTATACCAAGTATTATGCATATTAATTATTAAATTACCCATTAAATTGTATTTTGATAATGACTACTCTTACTCCAACCCTCACAGTAATGTAAAAACAGTAATTATACCAAGTATTATGCATATTAATTATTAAATTACCCATTAAATTGTATTTTAATAATGACTACTCTCACTCCAACCCTCACAGTAATGTAAAATCAGTAATTATAATGAGAATTATTTATATTATTTATTAAATTGTATTTTATTAATGACTACCTCAACCCTAAACCTATTAAAATATTAATTATTGTTGTACAGTGTTACAAAAAGTATGTTGATGTATCTGCAGCTGTATCCCTTCTAGACCTTTACGACAATGAGGGGATTTCCAAAAATTTTATTAATTTGATTAAACTATAACAATTATCTATAACTAACAAAAAATAGTAGTTAATAGTTACATTAAAACCCTCAGCATTCCGAAATATTATTATTATTTTATAGTTCCCATGTGTAAGTATATACAAAATGTACATGTATTAAACAAATAAATACATTATAAAGTTTATACAAAGTTCATACTGTCTTTCTTGTTTAGAGTGTCTCTGATAGGCCTACTGCTAATATATATAAGCATATTTCAGTCAACAAAACCATAAAATGAGGTTTCTTATTAGTAAATTTACATTCATGAATGTAAAATTTAGTGAATAATATAAATAAATTAAGTAAAATTTAATTTCTTTTTGGTTATGATAGACAGTAAAAGCCAAAATGTACATTTCCCCATAACAGTAAGAGAGGTTTTGATCAATATTTTGATTGAGCCTCACACCATAATTTGAGTATGCAGAATGCCAAAATAAGTATAAAGCATTCATTACAAAAAGGACAATTTAGGTAAATCTCTGTAAACAATGTTTTGCTAAATAAATGTGGATAAGCTAATAGGATATTTCTTGATTTATTTCTAATATGACATTTCTGTGATCCCCTGGCTGGAGTTGAGTTAGTTGCAGATTTAGTTACGACAGCTTTTCGGTATTTGCATACAAAAAAACCCCACATGTATTATACACATAGACATCACTATTTTAGAAGGACTACATATACTGTATAACTGCAGGTTAACTATGTTTATATACCACCCAACCTATACACAACTCCTTAACTTTTCTTATTTTGACTGTAATGTAGTAATAATGTCCACCTTTTCGTAAAGCTGCTCAGGAACGATACTTATTGAGAAAAGCGCCATACAAAGAAACTTGAATTGAAATGGTCATTATTACGCTTTTTAACTTGTACAAATTATAACGTGATTTCACAGAATTAATAGTTGTAACGCTGAGACTTTGTAATTAGGTGCTACAGACTATACCTATTACAACTCCAGTGAAACAATTGGATCAATCAGGCGGATAGGTGGACCCAATTCTCATGTTGGGGACTCAATTTCTCATGACACCGGCATTAGTAAAGTGAACGGGACAAAAGCAGTCGAGAGATGGGAAACGTTTTTATTTAGGGGTTATAAATTAAAACATACTCCTGCAAATTATATTGAGGTTCTACAATGGAGTAAAAGTAGTTAATAGTTCTATAATTAAAGTGGGCTGATACATTATATTTTTAGTAATTAATGTTAATATCAATTTACATAGTTAATGTTAATATCAATTCATAACACTTTTAGAAGGTCGTATAAAAGCTAAAACACGAGCTTTCTTTATTTATTTGCTGTTAATAATCTTTAATGTTTTTAAATACAGTATTTTACTTTTCCCCTTTTGTACTCTTTTCCTTAACACTGCAAAAAATGATTTTCTTTCACCGTTTTTTTTGTCTTGTTTCTTGTCCAAATATTTAAACATTCTAAAATCAAGAAGCATTTTCTAGACAAGTAAAAAAAAATGTTTTGTTTTCAGAAATATTAGGTCAAAATTGAGCGAGTTTTTCCTTAAAACAAGCTAAATAATGTTATTTTAAACCAAAAACAAGATTATTTTGCTTATAATTTTGCTTGTTTTAAGGAAAAGCTTACTTCAATTAGACTTATTTCTGAAAACAGAAATGCTTGTCTAGAAGAAAATGCTTTTTGATTTAAGATTATTTTGTTTTAGATATTTGGACTAAAAACAAGACAAAAACTCTAAATAAGCATTATTTGCAGTGTACCTTCTCTAAATAATGCAACTAAACGTCTTAGTTTCATTAACTTTGAAATGCATATTTTTAATTTGTTAATACTGCTTAACACCAAGGGTCTTTCTAGTACTGAAAGTAAAAAATGCTTTTCTTACTTGGAGTTTTTGTTTCTAGTCCACATATCTAAACATTCTTAAATCAATTACTCTAGACAAGTAAAATAAAAATAAAAATGTTTTCAGAAATATTAGGTCAAAATTAATTATTGTTAAATAAATTTTTTCCTCATAACAAGCTAAATAATTTTATTTCAAACCAAAAACAAGATTATTTTGCTTATAATTTTGCTTGTTTTAAGGAAAAGTTTAAGAATATTTTGCTTGTTTTAAGGAAAAACTCACTTCAGGTCACTTGACTTTTCTGAAAACAAGAGTCATTTTTACTTGTCTAGAAGAAAGTGCTTCTTGATTTAAGATTTGTTTTAGATATTTGGTCAAGAGGCGAGACAAAAACTCTTTATAAGCGTTATTTGCAGTGAACCTTCTCTAAATAACGCAAGTAAACGTCTTAGTTACCTTACTTCTGAAATGCATATCTTAAATTTATTAATATTGAGTAACACCAAGGGTCTTTCTAGTACTGTAAAATAAAAAAATCTTTTCTTGCTTAGAGATTTTGTCTGGTTTCAAATATCTAAAACTAAACTATTTCATCAAGAAGCTTTATCTAGAACAGGGGTGCCCAAACTGTTTGCTATAAAGGGCCAAAAACCAAATATCATTATGAGCCGTGGGCCGAAGGTAAATATGCCAAACTATATTAAATTAAAGTTGCCATGGGTAATCTCCTAAATTATTTAATAATATTTAAAAGTGAATTAAAAACATTACTAATGATATTAACTAAAGCAGTATAACGTATCGCAGTAAAAACATAACAGTGGAGTTCAATGCTGAATACACTAGTCAAGCAGAATCTGCCTTTGCCTTGATTTGCTAACCAAAGTCTCTGCATTGTCTTCTATCCATCAGGTATGTACATTTAAACTAAATCTGATTCATTAACAATATTTAATTGAAACATTTAATTTCAGTTAGCTCTTAACAATAAAACAAACAAAAGATTACATTTAGATTTGAAAAGAGAATCTCTAAACATCCCCCATCATCCTCCCTCTCTTTTCAGATGGGCTGGAGGGCCAAATCAAAGGTTACCATGGGTCAACTTTGGCCTTGGTTTGGGTATCTCTGTTCTAGACAAATAAAAAAAAAAATCCATCTTGTTTCTAGGAAAAAAAAAACTGCCAAAATTAAGCAAGATAAACAAATTAAACCTGTTTTTAGATTAATTAGTTTATTTTAAGGAAAAACTTTCATTTTTTTTTTAAGCAAGAAAAAACAACGTTATAAAAGCATTTTTTTGTAGTGCGACTGTGGACCAAATGAAGCAGAAGTATCTGTTTTTACAACATATGCAACTGCCATACTTTATTTAGTTTACTCAGTTCACGTTGCATATGACATTTTTGTTATTATTACAGTACAATAAGGCCCTCTTGCTAATAGGCCTGTTTAATTTTCTTATCAGGAGACTGTACAGGTGATGCGTTATGGCTGTTTTCACACCACGCGTCCCAGCAGAAGTGGACGGCTCTCCGCAGTGGATCTCCGGTTCAGAAAGCTCCACAGCATTGAAGGCACTGCGCTTATTCCTGAGGCAAAACCGCTGCCCTCGTTTTCCTCTCTCAGTGGATGGTACTCCTTAAACCGCCTGAAGAAAAACATCGCCCAAAGGTTAATATATGCAATTTTGGAGCATTATATATATTTAATTATGCAGCATTAA
This sequence comes from Danio aesculapii, assembly GCF_903798145.1. Classification (NCBI taxonomy): domain Eukaryota; kingdom Metazoa; phylum Chordata; class Actinopteri; order Cypriniformes; family Danionidae; genus Danio; species Danio aesculapii. Next base: position 3,446,233 of record NC_079445.1, on the reverse strand, counting down.
ATTAAATGATCCTTCAGCTTTAGTGTGCGTTCATAGCACCACCGGCGAGAGCGTCACAATTCATTGATCTTGTATTGAAACGGGCCATTGCAGTATATCAGTAAATCACAATTTCCTGCACAAAAATGTGTAAATGTTGTGCACCCTTTATCAAATTCATTTAACTATGGAAGATCAAGTTGTTGTGGCTTTGCTCCACTTATCCAATATGACCATAGTGAGCGAATTATACATTGACAATCGAGGGTTCAACTTTATCGGTAATGTTAGTTTGTGTACATGCATCAGTGAATCAAATTTATGTATTTATTTAAATTACATCTAATTTATTAATAAAATACATTTAAGTTTTCAGTGTTTTGCTAAATAGGCTATTCAGTGTATTCTGACCTGATTAGCTATTTTCGTCTTACTTTAGGTCAAACTATACATCTAATTTGACTATTCTTTTAGGCTTTATGTAGAAACAAACACCTACAGTATTTCATGAGAAATCAGTCTTGTGAAGTCTTTTGGTGCTCTAAATCTGCCGGTTTCAGACTGTTGAATGACGTTTTCTGGCATAGACTGATTGGCGCGATTATGCATTCCCAATGGTATGAAGCGATAGAGGGTAGTCGAATGGATGTCTATTATTTTAAACATACAGATCAGAGTGAACTTTTTCTCCGATTCAAAGGGCTGACCTCCCCACACCTTGTTTTGACGTCCTTTAGGGCAGTGTTTCTCAACCCTGTTCCTGGAGGCACACCAACAGTACATATTTTGTATGTCTCCCTTATCTGACCCATTCGTGTCAGGTTTTAGGGTCTTTTCTAATGTTCTGCTGAGTTGATTCAGGTGTGTTTGATTAGGGAGAGGTTGAAAATGTGTACTGTTGGTGTGCCTTCAGGGTTGGGAAACACTGCTTTAGGGGAATCAAACCTTAACTAGGGGGGGTAAATCCCCCCCCCCCAAACCCCCCTGTAATTCGCACCCTGCATGTCTGAAATATTCAGAAGAAGCAATACTGTTTTGTACTGTCGTTACATTTAGCATGAGAATCCCTCTGTAAAAAAAAAAAAGCCCATAGATAACATCCGAGTGGTGGTTTGTCCATTAATTCTGTCCCATTTTTATCATCACATCTGTTAAAACAATGTCACATGCCTTTTTATAATAATTAATTTTTAGGGGTTTTCACCTTTAATGGACAGGACAGTAGAGAGTATTGACTGGAAAGCGTGGGGAGCAGAGAGAGGGGAAGGATCGGCATAGGACCACGAGGCGGGAATCGAACCCGGGACGCCGTGAGCACCGGAGTGCATGTGTCGACGCACTACACCACTGGCGCCGACATATCACATGACTTTTAATGCACGTGTTGGAATTTATTCAGTAAAAGTTTTTCCATCATAGTTTATGCAAAAGTCATGTGACATTGTTTTAACAGATCATGTGATGATGAAAATGGGACATGAGGGGACAGGATTAATGGACAAACTACTGCATGTTCATTGCGTTTTGTCTTTTGAGGTGAAATCATTTATTATAGAAGAAAAAGACAATTTTTTTCTTATATAATGATTTTAAAAATCATATAAAAGGGGCTTCTACTGCAGCAAACTCCATTTTTTCTTTTCTATATTTTGTTACCAGTTTATCAGGAAGTGACGATTTTATTCTCTTTAACTCATTGGAGGGACAACTGGCATTTCTATTAAGCATTTATTTATGCAACATTGCAAAATGCGCATAAAAATAGATGGATGTAACCAAAGCTAGCGATTGAAAGAGTTTTCATATTGGGTTAAACCAGCCCTTTAACATGTGTTGTGTATACTGGTGTCTTACTTGTATGTAAAAGCAATGGCCGCCAAAGCACAAACGAAAAACAGGACTCCCAGTGTCGCTCCAGCCGTGTTCCTCGATGAGTTTGTGTCTAGAGAATTAAAAAGAGATCATAATTCAAAAGCAGGTTATGGTAAATGAATGTTTATTATGTTTTGGATTGATATGACACTTGCCTATAGCCACATTGAGCCTTGCACTGGTCACAGCCAAGCTGACGTCGTTGGTTAGAGACACGTTGATGCAGAAGATGCCGGAGTTGTTGAAAAACTGTCTAAGCACAATCTGACACTCAGGGGCCGGAGTCACGTCGTTACATTGGGTCTGAACTGGGCTGATGCAGTCTGCGTCTGACACCACGGTGCACACTTGATTTGGCAGACTGCAAAGCAAACGAAGCAGAGAAATAACATTGCAGTGGTTCAGTTGAAATTTATATCAAGTTCATTTGTTTTTTACAGAGACGTGATCCTTAAGCAGAAAAAAATAAATAATCACATAAATTCCGATGAACTCAAATCAGATTCAGGCCTTGTTCATAAGTGGAAATTTATCTGATATGAATCAGATCTGTGCCCTCATGTCCAAATTACGTAGATCGGTTTTTCACCTGTCAATGCGAGTCACGCGTCATTAAAAACCATAGTGAATAACGTCCACTCTGATGCTTTGACTTCAGCAGAGTCCCAAACCTTAAATCTCATACTGGGACAATAAAAAGCTTTTATATCGTCATGTAGCACAAGTATTTAAGCATGTTAACGAGAGAGAGCAACATCCGCCACATAAACAATGTTTGATCTGTTTATATTTGATTTTGCCATTTATTCACAGTAACGTAAAAGAAAAAAGCTCAACAATACATGCTTGACGTGCAAATACAGACCTCATTGGTGCTTGAGAAAATGCAAATATGCTACTGTGACCCAAGAAATCAACCTCATTGGTTATGTCAAGCATATTTTACTACACTGCAAAATATTATTGTCTTGTTTCTAGTCCAAACATCTTAAAATTCTTAAATCGAGGATCATTTTCTAGACAGGTTAAAAAAATGGTCTCGTTTTCAGAAATGAAAACAAGACAATATTTTTTACCTGTCTAGAAAATGATTCTTGATGTAAGTTTTTCCTTAAAATCTGACAACAAAAATATTTGACTCATCCCAATGGCAGATTATGTCCATGAGTAAGTGCACAATCAATATAATGCAGTGTATAATCTACTGTTTAAATTTACCATTTTAAAATGAGCAAGCAGCAACAGCCTAGTTTCCATTAATTAGTCTTTTTACTTTATTATTCTGGGTATTTTCCCTCACAATTTCTTATTTCTAGTTATTTGTAACATTAAAGTGGACACTTTTTATGCATGCTAAATCACTTATGTAAACATAATTTAATGTGGACGGGGAGTTAATAGTTTGTCACAATATATCAAATAATTATTTCTAAATTATAAATAATTATATATTATAAAAAAAAAAAATTATTTATATACACGATTCAGATTTCCTTTTTTTTTTTTTTTTTAATATCACAATTTGAACTTAGTCTCAGAATTGCATTTATGCTTAACTAGGGCTGGGCTGATGAACGATATTATATCGTATCGTGATAAAATGTATGTCAACAACAATGATGAGCTCTAGACCTTTTTACTCTAGATTGATCCAAGACCCAATCACACAGCAGAAATGTGCAACAATGGGAATCTAAAAGTGTTGATATTAGAGATGTACCGAATTTTCAGCCACCCTTAAGCTGTTTAATGGACCCTCTAATTTTTGTGGCTTCAGTCATTATTGGGATACTCTTAAATCTGTAAGTATTAACAACTTATATTGAAATAAATCATTATTGTTCAATATGGAAAATAATTATCGAGATTGCATTTTTATCATATCGTCTGGCCCTATGCCTAACAGAACTCAAAAATTGTAATATTGTTTTATTTTCCGACTTTCTTCTCAGTGTTAAAGGGGGCCTATTATGCAAAAATCAAATTTATATGGGGTTTAAACACAGTTGTGTAGAAACAGTGTGTGAATATAACCAGCTTCTTATGGTAAAATTAATTAATTCTATTTTTTAATAATCGCACTTGATAAAAACAGTCTGCAGAAACACTTTGATTGACATTCTGCCTTTGTACGTGTCATCAGAGTGTAAAAGCCATGCCCATTAGTTACCATCTCTCCCTCATCAGTATAAACAGCCCTGAGTGAGAAGCAGCCCTCTGCCATTAGAGTTTTGAATCTGCTGCTATGGTGATACATACTGTCTCATTTAAATTTAAAGTGACAGTCATCAAAACGGCACAATTAGGGTCAAAGCCTAAAAGGGTGAGATTCAGAGAGCTAGCAAACATTATTTGTGGGAGCTGAAACTTCACAAAGACGCTCTAGGGACATCAGAGACTTAATTTACATCTTGTAAAAAGGAGCATAGTAGATCCTCTATAACATCTTGCAACTCTTATCTGTGAAAGTCAAAACTGTGAAATTAAAATATACAATTGACTGAACTGTGAAAAAAATAATCCATATTTCCAAAGTACGCGTATGTGGAGTCTGTAAAATAAACGATGATAAATGAATATTTACCTTCCCTGACATGTGACTGTGAGATCCACAGCGTTCTGCTCCAGCTCTGTGGCCAGCATCACCACATTATTCACCTCCACAATCTCAACACTCTCTATTCCCTCTGAAATCATAGAAAAAGACAATATTAAACAGTGTATACAGTATGAACCGGCTGTTTTACGCCCATCAACATACTATTTAGTGTTTGTAATTTTACACAACAGTCTTTATTAAACGTATTATGTCATTTATTTATAGGTATAATCATTCATTAATTTTCTTTTCGGCTTAGTCCCTTTATTTATCTGGGGTTGCCACAGCGGAATGAACCACCTAATTATCCAACATATGTTTTACATATGGACAATTTAGCTTACCCAATTCACATATAGTGCATGTCCACACAGAAATGTCAACAGACCCAGTTGAGGCTCGAACCAGCAACCTTCTTGCTGTGAGGCAACAGCGCTACCCACCGCGCCACCCACCGCGCCACCCAGGTATAATCAATATTTATAAAATAATAGATGTGAAAGCCTGTTAATACAGTGGTTCTCAATTACAGTTATAGTGCTCACTATTTTGTGCATATTTGCACGCTTCTTTTAGGCCACACCTACATTAATTTGAATTTGAAAACTCTTGTTAACAGTAGTTTAATTAACAATTCACATTAATAACTATTTGCTTGTTACCTGGCTATTATTAAGATATTAACTGTTTATTAGTACTTATAAAGCATGATATTCTTCATCTTAATCCTACCTAATATAACTATTAATAAGCAGAACATTAGTAGTTTATTGAGCTAGTAGTCTTAGTTAATGGTTTGTCAATAGGATTGATTGTACATTAAAATAAGCTGTGATATATATATATATATATATATATGTATATATATATATATATATATATATATATATATATATATATATATTTTTTTTTTTTTTTTTTTTTGTGTGTGTGTGTTGAAGTGTGAGCTGTCAAAGCAGAGGTAATACAAATCTGCCCTTTACCTCAGAAAAACTGGGATCCTCACAACTATGTTTCTCTTTGGAAAGAAAAAGTATCTGCGACACGAAAAAGATACAGAAATAGTATCTGCGACATTTCTTTTAGACACGAAATGGCACATCTCTCTTAGTGTTATTATTGCCAAATATATATGCTAATATTGTTATGTTGTTGTTACTGCGATTGCATTGGCAAGATTTAAATATTTATTTAACTGCTATCAATTTCTAGAAGTAAATGAAGTTACCATATTAATCACAAATTCTAGTGTGGAGTACCGCAAGGGCCAGTCCTAGGACCATTGACATTAGTGCTATACATGCTAGCATTTGCAGATGTTAGAAAAGAAACATGGAGTCAATTTTCACTGATGATACCCAATTCTAGATTATTGTTATTATTAGTTTTGATGGAAAACACTAGTATAGCCTATAAAAAGCAGGGTCCCTGCGGGGTCTTATAAAGTCTTAAATTTCAAAATCAAAATTTCAGCCTTAAAGTCACTGAAATATTGTCTTCATTCATTCCTTTTCTTTTCGCCTTAGTCCCTTTATTAATCCGGGGTCACCACAGCGGAATGAACAGCCAACTTATCCAGCACGTTTTACGCAGCGGATGCCCTTCCAGCCGCAACCCATCTTTGGGAAACATCCACACACACTCATACACTACGGACAATTTAGCCTACCCAATTCACCTGTACCGCATGTCTTTGAACTGTGGGGGAAACCCACACGAACGCAGGGAGAACATGCAAACTCCACACAAGCGACCTTCTTGCTGTGAGGCGACAGCACTACCTATTGCGCCACTGCATCGCCTGAAATATTGTCTTGTAGGTCTTAAATAATTTTAAACAGGTATTAATTTTCCTCTATCAAAGTAAAGCTACCCTATCAGTCTGACATCCATTTAATCACCAACAATCCATCTCAAAACTTTTTTTCAAAACAAATCCATCTAAAAAAAAAATCCAATTTACATTAGCTGTTCGACTTTTTTTTTAATAGTAATTTCTCTAATTTAAATTCCCTTATCAAGGAAAGAAAACTAAAAACAATTACACAATTCCTCATGATAATAACAGAGCCACATATCACTTTACATGATACATTATACTCAATCAATTTGGTCCAAATGTCAACAAATGTATATTTTACATTGACAAATGTAATATTTTTTAAGTCATTATCTCCAAAATAAATGAACTTTTATCAATGTTAAACTAGTCATTAAAAAATATAATGTTGAAAAAAGTATATACAACCAGTTTTCTTGTTTTGACACATTAATATATATTGCTAGAAATAGCGATTTAATTACATTACATTTGTTTTTTTTTTTTTTCTGGCAACCGACCAGGCCATTAGAAATAATCATTAGTGTTTAGCCCTGCATAAGTCTAAAATTTAATTCATGATGGTCTTAAAAGGGTCTTAAATTTGACTTGATTAAAACTGCAGAAAACAACTAGAAAAGTCTTGCTACTAAATTCTGAGTTAATTATTGAACCAAATAAATACTCATGTAAACCTTGAATGTTAGAAAATCTGGATGTTAGGTCATTATCGTCAGATAATTTCATGTTATTTGACAGCAATCTGTCATTTAATTTTACAAAATATGCTCTCAGGGTTAAATCTTGAAAAGTTTATGGCTTAAAGACTGGATTGTCATAATGCATGAGTAAGTGGTTTATCCTGTAGCCAATCGAAAAGAAAAGTGGGCTAATAATATTGTTATATAAATAATATATAATAATATATATATAATACTTTTATTTGAGCCAAAAATAAAAGGCTTTCTTGGGAAGAAAAAATATTATAGGAAATATTGTGAAAATGTCCTAGCGCTTGGGAAATATTTAAAAAAGAATTACAATTTCACATGTTGGCTAATAATTTTTGGCTTCAACTATATGTATGCTAGCTAAACATTGTTTACGTATGTACAAAAAGTACTCACGGACAACTGTGAGAGTTGTAGAGAAGGATCCATAACGATAAACCATACAGCTGGTGTCTGCTGGCATTTCTGGTGCTTGCCGTTTTGCAATGATTAGCGCGGCCTGTGTTGCTTCAGTTCCTGCCACCAATTCGGCTTCCAACTCTGTCACTGCTGCCTCAGGGATGCTAGTCACACCTTCAAATAAAGCATCCAATGAAAACAGATTAAATATATCTTGCAAATAATCGTTTATGAATTCCATCATAAAGCTATGGCCATCTATATGAAGTAGTTCACCAATGATTGCGTTGGTTGTGTCATCGGCTTCAGCAGCGGCTTCGATAACTGTGTCTTCTGCAACATTAGCGACCACTGCATCTCCAGTCGGGGCCACTGGTTCGAGAGCCGTCTGGACTGAGGTGGTGTCAACCACAACAGCAGGGGCTTCTGGGAGAACTGTGGCTGCCAGATCGATCTCAGCTACTGGAGCTTCGGCTGCAGGTTCGGCGTCAGTAACCGCAGGTGTAGCTAATGCATCGGTAGCAATGTTTTCAGCTTCGGCTTCAGCTTCAATGACTGCAGGTGTAGCTAGTGCATCTGTAGCAGTGTTTTCAGCTTCGGCTGCAGGTTCAGCTTCAATCGTAGGTGTAGCTAATGCATCTGTAGCAATGTTTGCAGCTTCGGCTTCAATAACAGCAGGTGTAGCTAATGCATCTGTAGCAGTGTTTTCAGCTTCGGCTGCAGCTTCGGCTTCAATAACTGCTGGTGTAGCTAATGCATCTGTAGCAGTGTTTTCAACTTCAGCCGCAAGTTCAGCCTCAGTCGCTACAGTTACTTCAACCACAGCTGTGTTGTCGGCTTCAGCCACAGCGTCAGTTGTGTCAACAGTGGCTGCTGGGTCAACTGTATCCGTTTCTGCCACTGCTAAGTCGTTAGCAACATCAGTGGCGTCGGCTGCTACTCCCTCCTCTGCATTGGGAATGACATCAACAGGTTGAGGAGAAACTGTGACCACAATGGTATCCAATGCTGTACCTTCATCTGACAAAAGGAGAAGGAACCAAATTCGTGAATATTTTTGGATCGAAATGGGAATTTAATTCTAAAACCTTTTCAGAACTCAAAATTAAAGGCACAGTATGTCATTTATCCACTAGAGGGCGCATATTCACAACAAATAAAGCTATATAAATATATATATATAACACCGCTCTAATCCGTTTTACATATTGTGCCTTGAACGTTGATTATAAAATTGTACCTGTGACTGGAGCAGGAGGATCAACGGTGACTGCTGGAGTTGGATTGGGCGGGCAACCAGTTGAGATGGCAGCCATCAAAATCACCTGTGGCCTGAAGGAGCCGGGCGTGAGGTATGTGTGGGTTACGGTAGTTTCCCGAGAGATGAGAGTGCCACTATTGTCACCGAAATCCCAGTTGAAGGTGATGTCTGAGCTGCTGAGATAACTGCTGGGGTCGTGCAGATTAATGCTGAAGGCCACGGCTCGGTTCTGAATAAAGTTTTGGTCGCCCTGGTTGATGTCACCCACTTGGGACAAAGTCACTGCAAAGGGAATTTGGTCTAGAGAAGAATAGCACATGAGCAATTTCAGTGTTATGGATGTGATATTTGCGGTAAACACTTCAAACATACAGTAAATTCACAGTTAATGCATATGTTATCAGGATACTGAAGCATCTGTTTATATTTTTCAAAACAACTATAACCAGAGAGTTAAGTGAAAACTATCTCTCAATGTGGTTTTTATTATAAAGGGGACATATTTTGCTCCTTTTTAGATGTAAAGTAAGTCTCTGATGTCCCTAGAGTGTGTTTCAGCTCAAAATAACCCACAAATAATGTTTTATAACTCTGAAACTGTCCCTTTTAGGCTTTGATCCTAATTGTACTGTTTTGGTGACTGTCGCTTTAAATTCAAATGAGATTGTGCTCTTTTCAAAAGAGGGCGGAGCTACAAATGCTTGTGTCAGCATGGTGGCACATTCAAAAACAAGACTAACATCCTATGCTAATGAGGGAGACATGGTCACTAGTGGGCGGGGCCTTCCTCTGATGACATGTACAAAGGGAGAATGTCAATCAAAGTGTTTCTGCAGACTGTCTTTATCAAGTGTGATTTAAAAAAACTTTAATTAATACATTCTGAACATTGGAAGCTGGTTATATTCACAGACTGTTGCCACGTGACTGTTTAAACCCCTTATAAAAGAGATGTTTTTCTTTAAATGGGTCATATTTTAAACTCATAAAGGTTTGAAACAACATGTGGGTGAGGAAATGTTGAGTTCATTTAGATTTTTGGGTGAAGTATCCCTTTAATGTTCTAAATGACGCAGGAAATTTAAAATCCATAAACAACACACCTGTGATGGAGAACTGAGTGGATACATAACCGAGTGGGATGAACTTGTCTTTGCCGCGGCAGTGGTAAATAACCACTTCCATGCTGTAAGAACCGAGCGGCACGCTGTTTGTTTCAATGCTCAGCAGAGAAGAAGGACCATCAGCCACCTGCCAGTATTTTCCTGAAACACAAGAAATTTCTTTTTCAGATATTTCCCAACTGATGTTAAACAGAGCAAGGATGTTTTTCACAGTATTTCCTATAAATTTTTCTTTTAGCTTGGCTAGAATAAAACATTTACTTAAGAAAAGTCTGCTAAGGTCTGCTAATATAATTAGACCCCTTAAGAAATTTTTCAATTGGCTACAGAGCAAACCACTGTAAACCTTTAACCTACTTGAGCCTTTAAATTGAACTTTAAAGTACATATGAAATCAAAACTAACCATATTCATTTTGTTAGCTCTTATTGCTAATTTTGTGGTGAACAATTCATCTGTGCATGTCATTAAGAACAAAAAAAATCTAATCTATTCATTGTAATCTAAAATTGAAATCTGAAAATCCACTTCCTGTTTGTTTTCGGTTAAATTCTATAGGTATTGGGCGTGGCTAAAATACTTAACCACGCCCCTCCAGCTGTCAGTTTTGACAACAAACAGAAATGGTGAGCAGGAGGAGTTCTCCCTAAACCGTTTTCCTTATCTTTCTGAATGAAATCCCTACTTTACTACATCCAATTAGCTCGCAGTAGAAAAAAACAAGCCACGCCCACTGTTTTTTCATTTAATATATTATTTCTCTATGAACTGCTTCAAAGTATTAAAAAAGGTCACAGCTTCTTTATGTGGACTTTAAAGTTGCAGTAAACAAGATTGACACCCAGTGGTTGAACTAGGTATTGCAGTTCAAATTCAAAACACTTTCACCTGGCCCCTCCTCCACGCAAATGCAGGATGCCAGATTGACGACACCAACATGAGCGAGCATGCCTCAGCCTGACTATTGAGCCTACACTAAAGGAATTTGTCCAAACAATCACTTCTGTTTTCGAAATGGTTTCTAGCTCTCGCATAAACTACTCTGCCAACGATGACTTCAGGTACCGATTATGTGCTTTTTTGTTAGGACATGGTGTTACAATGTAAGCCTCTCAGCTAATGTTTACGTTTGGAATATTTATATTATTGGCTAATTAAAAAACACCTGATGTGAATTTTTATTGCTCTGAATCTGCGTCTCATTTCGGAGGATGCTGCTGTCCTGTATAACCCGGGGTGTTGAAATATAACGGTGTAAACTGGCAGGGGGCCGGTTATAGAGACCAATACAAAGACAGACATTCTGACATAGAAGACATTGCCTTGCAAAATAAATACACTGTAAAAAATTATATGATCAATTAGTCATGATAACATATGTTTTTAGTTCATTATAACTTATTAAACTAAGTTAATCATCTTCTAACTTAATTTTATAAGTTACACAAGCTGTTTTAAGTCAGTTTAACATAATATAAGTTTAATGGACTCATATGGTTGATTCCACTTTAAAATTTAAGGCAACAGGATTTTTTTTTTTACAGTCTAGTAAAATATTGTGTACTGTCATCATGGCGGAGATAAAATAATTAGCTATTAAAAAAATAGTTATTAAAACTAATATGTTTATAATAAAAACATTCATAAATATATGCAAAATAATACATTTTTTAATAATTTTGTCTTCAGCTTTATATGAGACCAGAACCGGATTTTTCTTTCCTTACCCCAGGTTTTCCACACATAGATGAAGCGTGGCTTTTTGTTGGTGGTCCTATTGAAGGGTGTCCTGTCAGGAAAAACACCGCTCCAGTCTTGAGGGATGCTGGATTCAGGGTACACAGACTGGCCCATAGTATATGATGTTCCTAAACACAAAATTAACACGCTTTTGTCATTTGTAATTTCATTGTAAATGTGGATCTTTTTTTTAAAACAACAAGAATCACAAGCAAGCACTTATTTCTTCTGCTTTTCATCATATATATTTTTTTAACCAAGATTTATGGTAAAGAGGCACCCACTAAAAAGTTCATTAGATATTGAGTGTATTTAAGGATTCTATAGTGGTTTGGGTCCATAAATACATAGTAATAATCATTTTTAAACCTTTATGCTTTGCAGATATCCTTCAAACTACTAAAGGCTTGGTTAATGTTGAGTATCGGGCATTAGTATATATATCTCTATATCTATATCCATCCATCCATCCATCCATCTATCTATCTATCGTGCCATCTCTATCTATCTATCTATCTATCTATCTATCTATCTATCTATCTATCTATCTATCTATCTATCTATATCTCTATCTATCTATCTATATCTCTATCTATCTATCTATCTATCTATCTATCTATATATATATATATATATATATATATATATGTATATATATATATACACCACTAATTGATTTTACCCATTTGTCAGCATTGGGCTAGACTCTTTACTTTTATTTAATATGCTTTCTATGTATATAAAACTACTTTGGTATATCTGATGTGGACCACTGTGACCCATTTACATAATTTACTTTATATAAAGATCTAAATCATCTATATTATTCTTAACATCTATTTGCTTCATGAATTTATTACAGCAATCAGAGGTATTGGAGGAATAAAATGAAAGTAAACAAATATGACCAACCATTAACAGTGCAGTTCCTGGCCCACACCACCTGTCCATCAGGAAGAACCGTCTGGTTCTGCGGGAAACGAACATCGATGTTGAAAGAGGCTTTTGCTCCAGTCAGTGTTGGAGAATCACTTCTGACTTCAAACGTCACCTCGCCGCCTGAGGAGAAAAGGATTTAAAGACACAAAATGTTTTAGTATTTACTTTGAATGGATGATTGTAAAAATACTGAAAACATTTCAAGTTTATTTCATTTCAAGTTTATTTGTATTAGCACGTTTCACACAATAAGCAGCTTTACAAATGGTGCACATTATTGCATTACAATTAAAATAAAAAAAAAAAAAAGTTAAGGTTATTAGGTAGCATAGCTTTATTAGTTACTAATAATATTAACTGTTAAAAGCTTTTTTAACTGCCGGGTCACACTTTATTTTGATGGTCCGTTTGTTGAATTAAGTTACATTGCATCTACATGCCAACTAATTCTCATTAGATTATAAGTAGACTGTTAGGTTGGGGTTAGGGTTAGTGTAAGTTGACATGTACTTGCAAAGTTTCTTATAGTCAGTTGAATGTCTGTTGAATGTCTGTATCAACAGATATTAAGCAGACAGTCTACTAATACTCAAATGGACCATCAAAATAAAGTTACCACTTGCCTTAATAAATAAAAACATGGGAGAATGAAAATGAAATTTTTTTTTTATTATGTGATATGAGGAAAAAAAATCCATCAGAAAATAAAACAAGTCAAAAGGAAAAGGCATAAACTGGAAATATTTATTTACTTAATATTTAGCAGAAACTCGCTTAATTTTATCAATTACGGAAAACAAGCCTGTACATCGTACCTAACTATATTAACCTTGATTTAAGAAAGTTAAGATATTAATATTGGAAAACGATAAAATGTATGTGTGAGTGCCAAATGTCCCCACAAGTATAGTAATAACACATTTATTTTCGTCTTGTTCGGGGGACTTTTTTCAAAATCCTTTGAGGAAAATGGCTCATAAATAAAATTTGAAAATGTAAAATTGCAGATTGATTCCTGTGAGCGTTGGATCGAAGAGAATAGAACAGAATACAGTCTGTACAGAATCAAAATCATTACATCCATGTGAAGTCCCTATAAGGATAGCTGTACATGTGTGTGTGAGAGAATTTCTTTATATATAATATATATATATATATATATATATATATATATATATATATATATATATATATATATATATATATATCTTGATGCTTTTACATTAATACTTTGTGCCATATTTTTCTAATATGTACAATCAACACTCATCAAATACTGTACCTTTCCAGCAGTCTCTGTATCGGGGGTCTCCGTCCCTCCAGACCGGATACATCTGTGAATTCCATGAACGATAACGTGCAAATCGAGTTCTGGATTCTGCAAAGAGGAAGAAAAATAGTGAAGGTGGTCTCATTTTTATGGCTATGGTATGGTAAGTTAGGGTAATTAGACAAGTCATTGTATAACAGTGGTTTGTTCTGTAGACAATCAAAGGAAGCTAATAATATTGACCTTATAATAGTTAAAAAATTTATTAAAAACTCTTTATATTCTAGCTGAAATAAAACAAATAAGACTTTTTCCAGAAGAAAAAATATTATAGGAAATACTGTGAAAAATTCCTTGCTCTGTTAAAGATCATTTGGGCAATATTTGGAAAAGACAGCTAAATTCACAGGAGGGCGAATAATTTTGACTTCAACTATAATAATTCTTAATCTACTGCCCTGTACTCTTCTAGATGTTATGGAATGATAAATATTTCAGACTCTTGAGTTTAATGAGGCACTTGAATTGCTAAAGGTTGCCGTCATAAAAGTTCACGAAGGCCTAGGATGAAAAAGCATGTGAATGAGGGAATGGATCACACGACCTCCACAATCCCACTCAATCTCTTTCATGTGACTTTCAGCTGAGCGTCTGACTGTAATCCGCACTGCTGGAATGAGCTCAGATCCCACACAGACGCTCAACCTTTCCTCTAGTCTTGATATTTACATTTAACATTTTTTAGGCAGAAGTTTCAGCCAAATCAGTATTTCCAGAAAACAACCTGTTGCTGGAGCCATGCGTTACAATAGTAACCATTACGAAGAGTTTGAGTTATCACTGAGTGCTTTACGACAGGCCTCTTTGAGGGTGAAGTCTAGAAGGGATACAGCTGCGGATACTTTCTTTAATGTTGCTGAATTTTTGTGAGACTGTATAACAATAACCATTTTTACATTACTGTGAGCGTTTGGGTTGGGGTAGACATTAATAAAATACTAATTTAATGTGTAATTTAATAAATAACATGAATAATAACCTGTATAATTACATTACTGTGATGGTTGGGTTTAAGGTTGGGGTAGACATTAATAAAATACAATTAATGGGTAATAAAATAATAATATAATTTATAATGTATAATATTATAATAATAAATAATATGAATAATTCTCATTAACCACTGGCCACAGCTTTATCCCTTCTAGCAACAACCCATAACCCATATCTATACTTGACCCAACTTTGATTAAAGACAACCCAGTATTTTTTAAAGTGTACAAGCACTGTTTGTAAAGCAATGCAACCATTTTCCAGACATTAATGTAATACAATTAATGGGTATTTTGATAAATAGTATGAGTATTTCTCTATTGACCAGAGCTGTATCCGTTCTAGCAGCAACCCTCTCTGACCCTTTATAGCGCACTCATTGAAATACTCAGTGAAAAAGACCCTGAAGTGCTGCTGGGGGTTGTTATAGGACCTTTAAACTTTTAAAACTTAAAATACCATATATGGTTATTCGCTAAATTAGAGGTTAAACCGTTAAACACAACAGTGATACGGGATTCAGTTGTGGATATTAGTTAGGTCAATGTTTGCACTTGTTGGTAAAGCTAACACAAAATGGCTGCAGTTTAAACTCCATTTATGAACAAAACCAACCGTTTTGATAATTTTTGAAATTCAATTTGACCAATTTCAGCCCAATATTTGGGTTGGGAACTGTCCAATTTGGGTTGAAAAACATCCCAGTATTTTTTGAAAGTGTAAAGCATTCCTAATTGCTATTAATGCAATTTAATTGCATGTCTACATCCATCTTTTAATTATAAAAAATGCATTACGGTAGTTAGTTTAAATAAAAATCCTATTCAAATGAACTTTCTGTACTATACAAATGCTGTTTTTACCCAATATTGAGTCAAATATAGAAAAAGCCAATGTTGGGTTTACTCTTTATAACTAAATATAAATGACACTTCTTAACTCAACATTTGGGTTGGTTTGTCCATATTCGATCCTACATTGTGTTACAACAACCCAGCATTTTTTAAAATGTACAAGTACTGTTTGTAAAGCAATGCAGCCATTTTCCAGTTTAGAAGCAAACTTTCAGGGTTGCGGTAG
The DNA here is from genome assembly GCF_903798145.1 of Danio aesculapii. Taxonomy (NCBI): domain Eukaryota; kingdom Metazoa; phylum Chordata; class Actinopteri; order Cypriniformes; family Danionidae; genus Danio; species Danio aesculapii. Next base: position 3,430,367 of record NC_079445.1, on the reverse strand, counting down.
ACATTCATTCGCTTTCTTTTCGGTCTTAGTCCCTTTATTAATCAAGGGTTGCCACAGCGGAATGAACCGCCAACTTATCCAGCATATGTTTTACATGGCGGATGCCCTTCCAGCCGCAACCCAACACTGGGAAACACCCATACACTTGCAATCACACACATACACTACGGCCAATTTAGAAATGCCAACTGACCCAGCCGAGGCTCGAACCAGCGACCTTCTTGCTATGAGGCGATCATGATACCCACTGCGCCACCGTGACGATGGGTAGACATTAATAAAATACAATGAATGGGTTATTTAATAAATAAAACAAATAATTCTTGTTAACTTCAGGCCACAGCTGTATCCCCTCTAGCAACCCTCTTCGATCCTGTATAGCTCATTGAAATACTCGTTAAAAAAAACAAAACTGAAGTGCTGCTGGGTTTTTTTATACAGGATCTTTGAACTTTGAATTAAAGGTTAAACACAGATGATACGGTTTTCAGTTGTGGTTATTCGTTAAGTCAAAGTTTGCACTTTTTGATAAAGCGAACACAAAACGGCAGCAGTTTAAACCCATTGTAGAATGTCTACATCCATCTTTAAATAATAAAATGCATTATGGTGGTTGGGTTAAATCAAAATCCTAAAATCCATTTTTTTAACCCAATGTTGGGTCAAATACAGACAAGGCCAATGTTGGGTTCAATTTTTCAATTAAATATAAATTACACATAATAACCCAACATTTGGGCTGGTTTGTCCATTTTTGACCCAACATTGGGTTACAACCACCAAGTATTTTTTTAGAGAGGTCTAAAACAATGTAACCATTTTCCACATTCTAAAAAATATATATATATTTTTATATCCTTCATTACTTCAAAAGTATCATTCATTTCACTTACCATACTCGTGTCCATTTTAATATGACCAATTTCCATCACTCAACTTGTGTTCTTGTTAATTAAGAAAAGGAATACTCACGTGAAAGAGCTCCCGATGCGAGGCTGAGGATGAGAAAGATGAGAGCTGTCCACATGATGACCGCGTGCACTGATGACCACACCAGCACTGATCCAGAGATTTACTCCACAGGCCCCTGAGATCCAGCACGGTCTTCAATATCAGGCCCCCCACAGTGGATGACATCATCACAGAAGCTCCGCCCACAGCCTGAGGCGTTCCCACAGATGAATGCGGCTTAGGAATGCTTTACACTTTCAAAAAATGCTGGGACATATTTCAACCCAAATTGGACAATTCCCAATTACCAAGCCAAACACTGGTTTGAAATTGGCCTTATAAATTTAGTTCCAAAAAAAAAAAACCCCAACAGTTGGTTTTGTTCATATTTTACCCAAAACTGGGTTGAAAGAACTGAGCAACTGTTTTAGTGTACAGAGTAGTTTAAGTCACAAATTTATTGATTAAAAATGTAAAGGTGAAGGATGTTTCCCATGCAAGATCTCGCTAATTATATAATGTTGCTAACTGCTAACTCTAATGTTGCTAATTATATAATTATACACCAAAAAAAATTAATTGTTGTCATAAACAGTGTTGGGTAACACAACTATAAAACGTAACATATTACAATCTTAAAGACAGAATTAAATGGAAGTTAAAGTCCTTGTGAAATTAAAATTATTTTTATTATTAAAATGCTAGTGCTAATCTATAAGCTAGTGTGCTCCAAAACAGTGACAAAATACACATCTAGAAGAAATTAACATCCAAAGCTTGGAGTTTGTCACTTCCGCTTAAATGGATCAACGTTTTTTATTGATGTCACCTCATACTTCAGTTTCTCATCAAATCTTCTGACCAATCAGATGCTGTCTAGTATCTGACATGCCCCGCCCCCTTCAAGAAGCTTTTCATTTGATGCACTTTTGATGCTCAACCACTCACTGGCAAAGCAGTGATAAAAACTAAATCCTATTGGGTTTTTTTTAAGGGGGAGGAGCTACTATATGTACCGCCATTTTTATGTTTTAGTTGAAATTACATCAAACGTTGAACTAAAATTCACAATTCAAAGCACTTCATGGGACTTTTAAGATTGTCCTTTTCGTGACATACATCCATTTGAAACATAAAATAAAATATACAAAATTTAAAAAGTAGGGCGGTCCATGATTTCATCCTTTGGGACGAACGCACAGATAGCCACATCCTAAAGGACTGATAGCCCCGTTCAAAATGATGGGTAGTCCCACCCTAAATGAAGAGTAATTCTGCCTTAAATGTCTAATAACCCCGTCTTAAATGACTGATAGCCCCGCCCCAAAGGCTTTTCTTGTGACTAGAAGTGAAGAAAAGTAGTTTTGAGGGGGAGAGAAGTTTTGAGGAGGGAGAGAAGGTTATATATACAGTTGAAGTCAGAAATATTAGCCCTCCTTTTAATTTTTTTTCTCCTTTTTTAAATATTCTCCAAATGATGTTTAACAGAGCAAGGAAATTTTCACAGTATGTCTGATAATACTTTTTCTTCTGGAGAAAGTCTTATTTGTTTTATTTCAGCTAGAATAAAACCATTTTAAGGTCAATATTATTAGACCCTTTAAGCTATATTAGTCTACAGAACAATCGGGGGGGTTGGGCAGGGAGGCTAATAATTCAGTGGGGCTAATAATTCTGACTTCAACTATATATATATATATATATATATATATATATATATATATATATATATATATATATATATATATATATATATATATATGTATATAATGTATAATAATAACCCAATGTCAGGTTATGACCAATGTGGGTAAAGTTATTTTTTTTTTTAAGTAAAAGTAACTTCAGAAATGGCTTTATATCCTTTCTCCACACTGGTAGATCTTTTTTTCTTTCTCATTTGTTTCTTATGATCTCGGCATGTCTAGCTTTTGAGGATCTTTTGGTCTACTTCACTTTGTCCGGCAGGTACTATTTAAGATATTTCTTGATAACGAACAGGTGTGGCAGTTAATAATAAAAACCGCATCAGGGGTTTACTTGTGTCACCTTTGACTAATCATTACATTTGTTAGATGATCTGAAACATTAAAATGTGACAAACATGCAAAAAAACAACAACAAAAGAAATCCGTAAGGGGCAAACACCTTTTCACACCACTGAATTGAAAAGTAATTAACCCTCTTGCAGCGAATAACATTTTAGTGGGTGTCTTTTGCAAATATGTGATGCATGACATTATTAAAAGTAGTATTACAACATTGTTTTATTAAGTGTAATAACAATGAAACGACAGGAGAAAGTGCAGAACTACCGAAACGTATTTAATACTTTATATAAAAGCCTTTTTTGGTGATAGCAGCTTAAAGACGCCTCTCATATGTAGAATGAAGTCACATGCATTGCTCAGGTGTGAGTTTCTCACAGACTTCTTCAACAGTGTCAAAATCTTAACGGTTCTGTGGGTCTCGTCTATTAAATCTGAGCCTTAATTTTAATTCTCTATTGGATTCGAGTCAGGTGATTGGCTGGGCCATTCCTCAGATTGATTTTCTTTCTCTGAAAGCATCTGAGAGTTTCCTTGGCTGTGTTTTGGATCATTGTCTTGCTGAAATGTCCACTCTGGTTTCATCTTCATCCTCCTGCTAATGTAGATGTTGGACTGAAGCAGCTGATATTCATTTACACTGAGGAAGGGCAGAGGGTTGCTGAAGAACTACTGAGAGATTTCAGCTGCTGTCTGGGCTTTCACTGCCGAACTACACCACCCTTTCTTCATGTGTTCAATACTTTTTCGCTGCGTCATTTCATTTTATCACGCATAAATTCATTTGTAAACTAATTAGATTTGTTTTCTTTGCATATTTAGATATCTTTGGTTGTCAGTCAACGGTCAAAATGGTGACTTGTCCAATACTTATTTCCCCCACTGTACATACTCAAAGCTACATGTAGCTTCATTTCATTTAGATTATTTTTCCACCTCTTACGTTTCCACCGTAACTGTACAAGAACATTGTCAGAATGACGGATCTGCAAATGTTCGGAAGCCCCGTCCTCTGCGCTTCTTCATCTTGTGATCGTATATGGATTCTGCAAGAATAAGAGTCCATTCATCGATGAGGGGGACGTTCATGTCTGAGAGTCATTTTTGTTGGCTGCTATCTGTTAATATGACCCAGAGCTGCAGAGGTGGAGAGTCACAAGATGAAGACGACGCACAGACCGCTCAATGATGCTCTTTCATCACTGTTCTCCTTCACCATCTAGTTCTCTTCTTCATTCTTAGCATTCTCCAACTGGTATTCGTGGTACGGTCATTAACACCTTTCCCAAAAATTCTCAGCACTTTATTTAAATTAAGTACAATGAACTCTTACTGTAAGGGATACCCCTTGAGACCACTTAAAATTACGTTATTTGGACTTCCATTTTATATACTGTATAAAGCTATTGTGCCACTGACATGTTTTAACACCATGCCAACGTCTAAGTATGTAAAAATACTGCAAGTAAATAAGATTATTTAGGTGGCTCAGTGGTTAGCACTGTCGCCTCACAGAAAGAAGGTCTCTGGTTCGCGTCCGGACTGGGCCAGTAGGCATTTCTGTGTGGAGTTAGCATGTTCTCCCCATGTTGGTGTGGGTTTTCCTCTCCAGTATCCCCCACAGTCCAAACACATGTGCTCTAGGTGAACTGGGTAAACTAAATGAGTGTGTAAGGGTGTTTCCCAGTACCGGGTTGCAGCTGGAAGGACATCCGCCGCATAAAACACATACTGGAATAGTTGGCGGTTCATTCCACTGTGGCGAACTCTGAAATAGAAACTAAGCTGAAGGAAAATGAATAAAATAATAATAAAATAAAATGTAAAAACTGCTATGGTCAATATTATTAGCCCCCTTAAGTGTATATATTCGACTTGAATTTCGCAGGAGGGCTAATAATTTTACTTTCTACTCTATAATTATAAGATTTTAAGCTAAATCTAATACCCACACGCATTACGCATCAAAAAAAAAAACTCAAAGCATTGTACAAACAGGCTTCACAGAAAGAGTTGCACACATAGGAAGGGTGTGCTTCCTATATAGTACAACACTAGTTACGAATGCAACCGTGGTACTAAATAAAAGTGAAAGACCCCTGAGGTTAAAGAGGAAAACTCCTCACATGAGCCGAACAACAGTTATCTCATAACCCGTGACGAGCCTTGAGCTGTTCAAACTCAAGCTCACAGCCTTTATGTTGTAGATGGGCTAAGAAACTCAGGTCTCTGGAAAAGTACAAATATTGTTGATAAAATAGAGCAAAAACGTGTCAAAAATTGTAAATTCACTTGAACTGTTATGTATTTTTCTTTTATGTTTGACATGTGGTGTTGACACGTGGCAGCTTGACGTGTTGGTGAAGTCTATTTAAACCACACTGGAAGATCGATCGGACAGTCTCTTCTCTTCGGCTTGTTTTGTTTATGTGTGAAAACCTATGTTGTATTTGCTCGGCGATATTGTCGAATTGAACGCTGAGTGTTGACTATTATTAAGATCAATGTACTGAAACGCATGTGATGATACGGCGTGTTGTGAATATCGGCCGTCACCGGAGAAAGTCAAGTCTTTCTTTTGTTTGAAAGCTTTACAGAGTGGCACTGTAGCTGTTCAAGCTACTGTTGTATGATTTCAATGATAGCCTATATATGCACCAATAAACAAGCCAGATGAATGAATAAACAAAATAAATACGGATTCTTAAATGTCGGTATTGTCTTTACTCAAAAAAAACATCAATACGTTTTGACAAATGTTTTATAAAAATAAAATGAGCAATTTTTAACGTTTTGCTATAGGCTGTTATATTATTCAGTTAAATATAAGTTGGACATTTATGTGGCCATGTAACATGTTTCTGTTGTTAATATACTGGGCAGCTACGCAAAATATCGTCTAAAACGTCAAGCAGGAATTTGTGTAACTCGTTAGTTAATTATGAAGACACAAAAATTATTAAAATAACAAAAATAGAATGATACAAATACAAAGATAAAAGGAGCAGCATTTTGCTAAATATGTAGCCCTTCATATGCTTTATATCCTGATGTGCCGTGTGTCGTTTTATATTCGTTTATTTCACTTGCTGCATTCGTTATTTTATGTTTGGATACGGAATCAAATTACAGCCATCGTTTAAAAGGTTATATTTTACCATCAAAATGTAGCATTTTATATCATGATCAACTTCTGATATTAAACTGCTGTGTCATTTAATTGATAGTTAAAAATTAAATAATTTAAGTGCTTTATTTATTATTAGTGAAAGTGCCTGCTCACTTTTGACAAGGCCTGTCCAAAAATATACTTCTGCCACTAATACAAATGCACTATTATTGTTGCATTATCATTGTTTATTTTCCTGTTCTGTACGGAGATTTTGAAATATGTCATTTATTTCCCCTCCAATCATTTTCAATCACGTTGCATTGTGGAAATTTTCCCAACGAATAAAATTTGCCCAGAGCCGCGCAGCATATGACCTCTAAATAAATAGGGGCGCTGTGACATGTATATTTAGCAGCTGTGACTAAGCAGGATATTTAGTCACATGGTTTCTTTCGCTTTTACACATGAACATGAAAAAACTAGTTTAGGCTATTATTTAAATTTAATTGAACAAAGGGAGCCGTTTACATTGCGTTACCAAGGCAACTACTAATGCGTTTTGTGTAACGTTTCAAATAGCTTTCTTGCGGCACGACAGTGGAACATGAAACTGTATCCGTGCTGTCTGGCCCAGTTTGGCACGGAATGGAACAGTTCAACATAAAGAATGGTTGAGCACGACAGTGGAACATGAAACCGTATCCGTGCTGTCTGGCCCAGTTTGGCACGGAATGGAACGGTTCAGCTTAAAGAATGGTTCAGCACGACAGTGGAACATGAAACCGTATCCGTGCTGTCTGGCCCAGTTTGGCACGGAATGGAACGGTCCAGCATAAAGAATGGTTCAGCACGACAGTGGAACATGAAACCGTATCCGTGCTGTCTGGCCCAGTTTGGCACGGAATGGAACGGTCCAGCATAAAGAATGGTTGAGCACGACAGTGGAACATGAAACCGTATCCGTGCTGTCTGGCCCAGTTTGGCACGGAATGGAACGGTTCAGCTTAAAGAATGGTTCAGCACGACAGTGGAACATGAAACCGTATCCGTGCTGTCCGGCCCAGTTTGGCACGGAATGGAACGGTCCAGCATAAAGAATGGTTCAGCACGACAGTGGAACATGAAACCGTATCCGTGCTGTCTGGCCCAGTTTGGCACGGAATGGAACGGTCCAGCATAAAGAATGGTTGAGCACGACAGTGGAACATGAAACCGTATCCGTGCTGTCTGGCACGGAATGGAACGGTTCAGCATAAAGAATGGTTCAGCACGACAGTGGAACATGAAACCGTATCCGTGCTGTCTGGCCCAGTTTGGCACGGAATGGAACGGTCCAGCATAAAGAATGGTTGAGCACGACAGTGGAACATGAAAGCGTATCCGTGCTGTCTGGCACGGAATGGAACGGTTCAGCATAAAGAATGGTTCAGCACGACAGTGGAACATGAAACCGTATCCGTGCTGTCTGGCCCAGTTTGGCACGGAATGGAACGGTCCAGCATGAAGAATGGTTGAGCACGACAGTGGAACATGAAACCGTATCCGTGCTGTCTGGCCCAGTTTGGCACGGAATGGAACGGTTCAGCATAAAGAATGGTTGAGGACGACAGTGGAACATGAAACCGTATCCGTGCTGTCTGGCCCAGTTTGGCAGGGAATGGAACGGTCCAGCATAAAGAATGGTTCAGCACGACAGTGGAACATGAAACTGTATCCGTGCTGTCTGGCCCAGTTTGACACGGAATGGAACGGTTCAGCATAAAGAATGGTTCAGCACGACAGTGGAACATGAAACTGTATCCGTGCTGTCTGGCCCAGTTTGGCACGGAATGGAACGGTCCAGCATAAAGAATGGTTCAGCACGACAGTGGAACATGAAACTGTATCCGTGCTGTCTGGCCCAGTTTGACACGGAATGGAACGGTTCAGCATAAAGAATGGTTCAGCACGACAGTGGAACATGAAACTGTATCCGTGCTGTCTGGCCCAGTTTGGCACTGAATGGAACGGTTCAGCATAAAGAATGGTTCAGCACGACAGTGGAAAGGCAGCTTTAGCTGTTGAGTTTTTCATTTGTTATTTTGTCAAATAAATGTGACTTTACGTTATTTCTTTGGTCAATCGTCCTTGTTGTTGTTTTCTTTTGAGCGGGAGATGAGACTACGGACTTCTCATTACTCTTAAACGTGTCCTATTTAATTTAAATTTATTTATTGTTACGGGTCTGGCTTGCTTTGTAGAGACGTGCAAAGTTTAGAAAACGTAACATGAACATCAGAATAATATTGACGGCACTTGTCTATAAATAATCTTTGTGTGTACTTAGAGATATTTTGTCTTGAAATGATAAACTTAAGAGTTTCTTTACCTATTTAACAACTAATATAACAACTACACTCAAAAAAAAATGATGTTTGTTCAACCTACTTAATAAAAATGAGCTGAAACGACTTAATTAATCACAACGTAATTATTTGTGTTCAATCCACTTAAAATGGTGATTCTTTCTTAATTCTTTCATGTTGTCCCAACACAAATTGATCGTGTGGAACACAGTTTAGGTCTTCTTTGCGTTTACTCTACTAAGCTATATAAAACATCTACTTTCTGTATTATTTGTGATTTCAATAATATAAAAAACAAACATTTTGTGTCTTCCTACGTTCTGGACAACTCTGCTACATCGGTTATTTAAGGCAAAACAATCTGTAAAGCACTGATAGAGTGCGACTTGCTTCAAGGATGTCACTTCCTTTGGCGGGAAACTCTAGAAGGCACTGAGGCATGTCATAATTCTTCTCCCATTATTTGGCCAAAATGTTTAGGATAAAGCAACTGTAGATGAATTATATGCGATTGTGACATTTTCAATTTTATTTATGTTGCTCATAATCTAGATTTTATTTCCCTTCGCTCCTGACCGCCAGAGGCAGCACTGAAAGCTCTAGTGGAAGTCAAATGCAGCATTACGAGAGTGAAGAAGTGTGAAGAAAATCAACACACATTCATTCTGTAGGCCAAACCCTCAGGTGCTTCTGCACACAGAAGGCCACGATCTTCTAATTATTCCCAAAATGTTGCCCTCTTAAAGTGACCGTGAATAAATAAGAGTACCAGACTGTCCTGCAAAATTTGATTGATGAGTTCGGGTGCGGGCGGTATGGTCCTCATGCATGTGTGGATTGTGGGAGGATATAGTTATTCGCAGAACTCCCACAAAACTAAAATATCTTTCAATTCATTCACTAAAAACCAATACTCTGTTATTTATCTACTGCACAAAGTCACACGGAGAGAGCTTTCAGTATTTGCGGTCACATACCCAAGCAGAGACGCATTCATCTGAAGCCCTCGTCAGCGAACGACATGCTACTCCTGCATGGACACATTAAGCAGGCCTACATTTATTAGTTCATTCAGTTTATTTTTATTTCTCACAATAACAGAGCCGCAGAAATGAGGCAATTAAACTGTATTTAATTATGACGAAGGGTGATTTCTGTTTTGCACGCTAACAGTGAGAACGCCGGTGCATCAAACTCCCAAAAAAACAAAAGAAGCAAAAGAAAAAAAGGTTCAATGAGTTAGAAAATGAATGAAAAAAATTATTAAAATCATAACACTCATAACATTAAAATATCGAAGTTTTTAGGGTAACTACAGATATTCTGGAAAAAGTCACACGTAATGAAATAGAAAGAGATGGTGAAAAGTCATTTATGATTGTGTTGTGTTGCATTAATTCATCTAGTTATCTTCTTCCTCTTCATCACTTAACACTCTGGTATACCTGCGCTTGGCTGGGGCTGCAGGACTGTCCCGCTCCGAAGTCATGCTCCTGGATGAAAGATCCACATCTGAAGAAGATTCGGAAGAAAAAGAAAATTATACCACGTACATACAATTCACTGAATGGATGGATGGATCATTGCACTGGATGAGAAATGTCTAGTGTTGCTTGCTGAAAATTCAAGTTCACTACCTTTTTGATCCTCATCATCTTCATCATCATCTAAAACTCTGCTTCTTTTCTTGGAGATTTTCTGCTCACTGGAACACAAACCATCAAAATCATATTACAGATAAGATATTCAACTCTGCTTTTAAGAAGCCACTAAATAACCAAGTTAACACTGTTACTAACCTTGGCTCCACACTATCAGAAATGTCCTCCTGTGATGGAGAGTCTTGGAGAGAAAAACAGAAATGTATTTAAACGGCTTCATTTGTAATATTTAACGATAGTAATTTGAGCTAAATCACATGGTCAGTAGCAGCTAGGCATGGGCCGCTAGAAGATTCTAACAGTATAACCTTGGATATAAATAGATTGGATTGAAACAAAGATAGTTCAATCTAAAAATAGATGGATGGATAGATGGATAGATGGATGGATAGAAACAAAGATATCTAAAAATGAATGGATGGAAACAAAGATAGATCTAAAAATAGATTAAATGAATAGATGGATGGAAACAAATAGTTACATCTAAAAGTGGATGGATGGATGAAACAAAGATAGATCTAAAAATGGATAGATGGATGGAAACAATGATAGTTAATCTAAAAATGGATAGATGGATGGAAATAAAGATAGATAGATCTCGAAATAGATGAATGGATAGATGGATGGATACAAAGATAGATCTAAAAATAGATTAATGAATAGATTGATAGAAACAAATTGTTACATCTAAAAGTGGATGGATGGATGAAACAAAGATAGATCTAAAATGGATATATGGATGGATGAAAACAAAGATAGATCTAAAAATGGATAGATGGATGGAAATAAAGATAGATAGATCTAGAAATAGATGAATGGATAGATGGATGGAAACAAAGATAGATCTAAAAATGGATGAATGGATAGATGGATGGCTGGATGATGGAAACAAAGATAGATCTAAAAATAGATTAATGAATAGATTGATAGAAACAAATAGTTACATCTAAAAGTGGATGGATGGATGAAAAAGATAGATCTAAAAATGGATAGATGGATGGATAGATAGATGGAAACAAAGATAGTGAAATCTAAAAATGGATGGATGGAAACAAAGATAGATCTAAAAATGGATGAATGGATAGATGGAAACAAAGATAGCTAGATCTAAAAATAGATGGATGGATGGATGGATGGATCATTGCAATGGACCAGAAATGTGCTGAAAAATCTAGATGCCATTTCAAGATGTTGATGATTACCTTTCTGATCCTCATCATCTTCATCATCATCTAAAACTCTGCTTCTTTTCTTGGAGATTTTCTGCTCACTGGAACACAAACCATTAAAATCACATTACAGATAAGATATTAAACTCTGCTATTAAGAAGCCACTAAATAACTAACACCGTCACTAACCTTGGCTCCACACTATCAGAAATGTCCTCCTGTGATGGAGAGTCTAAGAAAGAAAGACAAAGAAATGTATTTAAACGGCTTCATTTGTAATATTTAACGATAGTCATTTGAGCTAAATCACATGGTCAGTAGCAGCTAGGCATGGGCCGCTAGAAGATTCTAACAGTATGATAACCTTGGATATAAATATCACGGTTTCACTGTATTGTGATTACTGCTTTGAAACATGTTAGAACGTTTTTCTCCATTTTATTTTAAGACACTTTAACAAAAAAATTGCCGCAGTAATTTTTGATTTTGAGGGTCCTTTTCTGCTGGAGATACTGTTGCCCTAAAAAAACCTAAAAAAGTTAAATAAATAAATAAAACTTACATATACCTCAGGAAGAGTGTAACTAGGGATAGGTACCGAAGCTCTGTACTTTATCGGTCTCGGTCTCTTTATCGGATTACATTATGAACGACCGAAGTATCGATAAGATCTAACGGTTAACCGTTCTGCTATTGGTCCTGGAGAATTATTCCTGAATAAACATTACTTACAGTAGCATAATTGAACTGACCGGCCTTTTCTAATTTGCGATATTTGACATTAGTCTGCACATTTGGCAATCTCACATGAGAAATGCTCGTGTTTCCACCCAATATTACAACGGCTAGCGCGTCACAGTTTTCGGCTGTGCGCGCACACTCAGTGGAGGCTCGCGCTAAGCGCACACACACAGCTCGCGACACAAGACTCACGCACACAGCTCGTAAGCTTGCGGAGTGGCGGACAGAACCAAACAGGTTGGACACCGACAATGCCCGTTGCAACAAATGCAACAAGTTGTGTTCTTGTATAAGCGAAAACGCAAGCAATCTGGCTAGGCATCTTTCAATAGTGCATTAACTGCAGAAAGACCAATTAAAAGTTTTCCACTGCCTAGCTAAACAATCAACATCGTTATGCTAGCAGTCAGTCACCTAAGGTCTCTAGAAATTAGTATTATATTAATAGTTTAATAAACACACATTCGGTTGCATGGAAAACAGCATTTTTTTCTGCAGTAGCCTAAATAAATCTTAAACATTAAAAATGCTTTTACATTACTGTATTTACAAATATAGCCTATGAATAGCCTAATAATAAACTATGCTTATTAAGAAACGATAAAAAAAACGACTTATTTTTACATTGTTAACTCCCAAAACACCATTAATTCGTTTATGTGAATGTGTTAATGAGAAATCTTCAACATGATCTGATTATTTAACTGCATTTTGCAACTCAAAGAGGGTATTTTCAGCTGCAGGGAGCACAATAAACCAAGAAAGATCCAAGAGACTGCCAGAAAACAAACATGTTGATTTTTCTCCAGAAGAGTGGTTAAAAACAGTCATTTTCCTTCAAATCATTGTGCATTCTTTTACAGGAAAACTTATATTTATTTGTTTTACAATTATTGGTTTGGTTTTATTTTACATTAAAATTGTAATAATAAAATAAAGTGTTGTTAATTTTGTTCAATTTGGGTTTTTTTATTATAAAAAAAACACTACAAAATGTACCGATAAAAGAACCGTTAAAGTACCGAACCAATAAGTATTATCGATAAAAGTAGTAATACCGTTAAAACCTTAACGATACCCATCCCTAGGTATAACAGAAAAATGTAGCGGTTTTAAAACCTTGACTTTTCCAAAAACTGTGAAACTGCTTATCATTCCACGCCTAGATGCTGCATGCTTACCTTTTGGTTTAGCGGAGGTATGTTTCCTCTGGCGGGACAATAGCAAAGCTCTCAGTGCTTGAGCTCTCATCTCTTGATTATCATTATCATCTTTATCTTCATCCTCCACAGATCTGCTGTCCTTCTCCTCAGAGTCTCCTTCAGCTCCAGTCTCCTCCAGCGGGTCTAAAGACGCTGCTAATGTCCTCAGCTGATTCACACTCAGACTGGAAGAAATCCTCCAGAAGGTCTCCTGATGAAGGTAAATTAGATAAAACCACGAATACAAACCGAATTGTCGATTAATTGCACAGCCCTAATATATACAAATAAAAATAATGAAATAAAATAAAAATATATCAAATATGTTAAATCTAAAACAACATATAATATATTGTCTATTTTTATTTTCTATTTTTATTAAATTTTCTGCTGTGATACGAATTTCGATTTGGGATTAATCAAATCTTAAGTCCTATTGGACACAGTCTCTCCTTGCTTTCAAAACAAACAACAAAAACCTATAATAATGAAATAAAATAAAAATAAAACTTAGACTTGCAGACTTAGTAACTCAGAGTTGTCATTGGATTTATATTCTGCGGCTTCTTTTATCCTCACTTGTAAGTCGCTTTGGATAAAAGTGTCTGCTAAATGAATAATGTAAAAGTAAGCTAACTAACTAAGCTTCTGAAAACAAAGTATGCTAAAGAGAAATAATATTCGAGACTGATATGCTGAAAATTCCCTAAACCAACCTGTCCGTCTGAGGGTGTGCGGATGCCAACCGCACGCAGAAGTTTCTGGAAGGACCTGTTCTCCATGGCGTCCTCGTTCTCCTCCGTCAGAGGAACCAGTGCCACAGGATGAGAAACACCTGCAGAAACGGACGACATATTTATTACATGACACTGCTCTCTAAAATGCTCGATTCTGATTGGTTATTTACAACATTGAAGAGTCAGTTATTTACCAAAAGCAATGGTGATCTATAGCAACACTGTCAAATATTATCATCCCTGTACTTGAGGCAGTCAAGTGCACACAATTATTTCATAACATCTTCATTCACAAACACGATCAGTTATGTCTTCATTAAAGCAGTAATAGGAGTAGATTAGATGTATGACTCTGTACTCTATACTAGATTAATTATGTTAACCAAAAAAATTAATTGCTCACTATTTTCATTGTTACATTTTTGTTGTACTTGTTTGACTGTTTAATATTGAAGATAAAAGGCGAAGAACTAGTGTGATTGATAATATGTTAATTAAAAATAATTCTAATAATTTTATTTATTCAACATTCAAGTTATTTATTGAATTTACTTGATAAAATATTGGTTCTGTAGGGTGTTTTTCGTTATAGACTTTTATTTTTGCTGGAAAAACAGAAATGTGAATGTGAAATCTGAACCTAAATGTACCTTTAATAATTGAATAGAAAATACATACAGCACATGTTAATCAGTTAACTAGGGTGGTAAGTGTACGCTAAATTCATTGTTCTGTATGAATCTCAAGATTTTGTCACGGACCAGTTCAGTATGTTAGGGAGAAAAACGTAAAATATAATATTGCTACTCATTTTATTATTATCATAATAATATATAAACTAATAATATTAATTACAATAATAATAATAAATTAATGATAATAAACATCTGTGAACAACAATAGTTAAAACTATTTTAAATAAAATGATTGAAATAAAAATCCTTCATATATTAAAGTAAAACAGACGGAAACAAAAGTTGTACATTTAAATGATTCGCTAATAAAAATAAATCAATTTTTAAAAAAGTAAGCAAAATTAAATTCTAATTTAAATAATAAATAAATAGAAATGTGCAATATGAACAAACAGATTTTCAAAAAAAAAAAAATCTAATTTAATAAATTTTTACAACATTTTCTGTATATGGACAGAACAAAAAATTATTTTCTAATAAAAATAAACTAACAATAAAGAAAAATTAAATTCTCATTTAAATAATAAATAAATAAATACACATTAGAAATGGGCAATATAAATAAAGTGATTTGCTGTATGGATGGAAAAAATTGGAGTCTCCAATAAAAATAAATAAATAAATAAAAAGTGTTAACTTATAAATAATAAATAAATAAATTCAAATTTGTAATGGGTAATATGAATAAACATATTTAAAAATAATAATAATTCTAGCCATTTTTACAACATTTTCTGTATGGATAGAAAAAAAAAAGAAGATAATAAATAAAAATAAATAAATAAATAAACCAAAAAATTTTAAGTAAAATTAAATTCTCATTTAAATAACAAATAAATACAAATTAGAAATGGGCAAAATAAACAAAACGTTTTTTTTTTTTTTTTAAGTAATTCAAGCAATTTTTTACAACATTTGCTGTATGGATAGAAAAAAACAAGTATAACTAAAATAACTAAATAAATATAATAACTAAATAAATAAGCAAATAAAATAAATAAATATAAAAGTGTAAGTAAAATTAAATTCTCATTTAAATAATAAATAAATAGAAATTAGAAATGGGCAAAATAAACAAAACGTTTTTTTTAAAGTAATTCAAGCTGTTTTTACAACATTTGCTTTATGGATAGAAAAAAACAAGTATAACTAAATAAATAAAATAAATAAATAAGCAAATAAAATAAATAAATATAAAAGTGTAAGTAAAATTAAATTCTCATTTAAAAAATGAATAAATATATTCAAATTAAAAATGGGTAATATGAACAAACTGATTTTTTAAACTTAAAAATTCAGGCACTACAACATTTGTTGTCTGTACGGATATAGATCTGATAAATCTGCTATACAAATCAAAATAGCTTTGCGAGTGAGAAAATACATCAGTTACTTTTAATCTGATATTTATTCTTCCTTATTCAAAAACATGAGAAAAAAACATGACACGCTGTTTCTTAATATTCAGCAACGGTCAGCTGATTTTCATCAGAAATGTATTTTTTTCTTTGTTTACTGGTAATGCAAAAACCAAGATCATTTTTAAAATAGCAACAACTGGATTCAACTGAAAGCAGAAAGTCACATACAGCTAGAATGCCTTGAGGGCGAATAAATCATGGTAAAACTTACATTGTAGGGTGAACTAACCCTTTAACCCTCATTTTTCATTCATTCATTTTCTTTTCGGCTTATTCCCTTAATTAATCTGGGGTCGCCACAGCAGAATGAACCGCCAACTTATCCAGCATGTTTTACGCATCCTCTTCCAGCTGCAACCATCTCTGGGAAACATCCATACACTCATTCACGCACACACACACTATGGACAATTTTAGCTTAGCCAATTCACCTTTAGCACATGTGTTTGGACTTGTTGGGGAAACTGGAGCACCCGAAGGAAACCTTGGCTAACACAGGGAGAACATGCAAACTCCACACAGAAACGGCAACTGGTCCAGCCGGGACTCGAACCAGCGACCTTCTTGCTGTGAGGTGACATCGCTACCTACTGCGCCACCATGCCGCCCTAACCCTCATTATAAATCACTTTATCGCTTTTAATACTCACCGTCCTCCTCGCGGTCATCTGCGGTTCGGTTCAGTGAATTCTGCAGCCACAGGACAGGCCCGGACAGACCTGCTCACACACAACACACACGGACCAGTCACAATCCCAGCCTTTATTCAGAGAAGAATCAAAATCAAGCCCAATTCAGCACCTTCTAGCTGTAAAGTCTGGACCATCTTTCTCAGGCTGTGAATCTTCTCTGAAGAAATGTCTCCGCTTGTGCTCTTTTGATGCTTTTTGGCTGATCTGACAATCTGCTCCTCATAGTGTTGTTCATCTTCCTCTTGATCAGATTTATCGTCATCATCCTCATCATCCTCTTCTTCATCCTCGATGTCCTTCTCCTGCATCTCTCCAGTCATATCAAAGAACTCCTCCTCTGTCTGAAATCAATATAAAACATATGTATGCTCCTTTACAAAATGCAACACTCCATGTTCCTCAGAAAAAAAGCGGTGCAATTCTCAGTGTTCCTCATTCAGGTGAGTGGGCTTGACAAACCACCTGTAGGCAACACTCTTTCCTCTCCATATGCACCAGACACTCTTATAAACAGTCCACGTTTCTGGGAAAACATTGTGCAATTCTGAGTGTAGGTGAGTGGGCTTGACAAACCACCTGTAGGAAACACTCTTTCCTCTCCATATGCACCGGACACTCTCATAAACACTCCATGTTTCTCAGTAAAAATGTGCAATTCTGAGTGTTCCTCAGTCAGGTGAGTGGGCTTGACAAACCACCTGTAGGAAACACTCTTTTCTCTCTATATGCACCAGACACTCTAATAAACACTCCATGTTTCTCAGTAAAAATGTGCAATTCTTTGAGCGCTTTGGCCTGTAATACCTTACCCTTTTCCCCAGGAAGCTTTACCACCAACCCTGTGGTCGTCGAAACTCTAAAAATCTGGGCGCAAATAAGACGCAACTTTGGCTGGCTCACCCTTCCGTTATCAACCCCTATTTGCAATAATCATTTGTTTATACCAGCTAAAAGTGACTCAAATTTTATCAGCTTAGAGAAAAAGGGAATACGAGAGTTGGGAGACTTGTATATTGAAGATTTATTTGCAAGCTTCAACCAGCTGATTTCTAGATTTAGTCTAAATCGATCAGACTTTTTTCGATACTTCCAACTACGTGACTTTGCAAGAACACACACAACTTCATTCCCACATATCCCAACACCCAGCGGGATAGACTTGATCATTAAAGCCAAAACCTTGACAAGAGGCCGTATTTCATATTTATATAATTTACTCTCTCCAACTAACGAATCTGTCCTAAACAAAATTAAAATGGATTGGGAATCAGAACTTCAATTAAATTTCTCTGAAGATTTCTGGGAGGAGGCCCTAAATGCTGTAAATTCATCATCTAGTTGCGCCAGATTATCACTAATACAATTTAAGGTCCTCCACAGACTACACTATAGCAAAGAGAAACTCTCAAAGCTCTATCCGGACAAGTTAGATAATAAATGTAATAGGTGTTCACAGACCCCATGCAACCTCACTCACATGTTCTGGTCATGCCCCAAATTGTCTGAATTCTGGCGGTTATTTTTCAAGGCAATCTCAGATATCTTGGACATTAATCTAAACCCAAATCCTCACATTGCTATTTTCGGAAAACCCCCAGATGATTTTCATGTCACAAACATTCAAAATAATGTCATCGCCTTTTCCTCCCTAGTTGCTCGCAAAAGAATTCTTTTGATGTGGAAATCGCACCAACCACCCTCAATCAAAGTTTGGCTACACGACATCTTAAGTCTTTTGAAATTGGAGAAGATTAAATTCTCTCTCAGAGGCTCATCTCACAAGTTTTATACTCATTGGAGGCCACTACTAGATTATTTTGATGATTTAACACCTCTGGAAGTGATTATTTAAGAAGTCATTTTATGGTCGGAATTATTATTATAAATTTTTTTTTTTTTTTAGTCTAGCATTTTTTTTTCTCCGGAACTATCATGCCCTAAACTAGATGCATCGGTTCAACCCCAGCACAACTAAAGCTATAATAACCAAGAAGTAGGTAGCACATTATTATTGATGTAACAAGCTAATGTATTTATTTTATTTATTTATTTGAAATGATTTATATATTTATCTCAAATTGTATTATTATCATTATCTTTGTTTTATTGTTAATATTTTATTTTTTATTTTTTTATTTTATTTATTTATTTTTTTTTTTTTCTCTTCTATTACTCTGTCTTCTGTTATACGTTTTACAAGAAAAGGGGTTATGTTTATGTATGGGTGGGATGGGCGGGGGGTGTTGGGGTTAAATGTTTACAAAAGTGTTCAAAAAGAAAAAAGCAAAAATTGGACATTTGTATACAACAAATGCTATCCACTTGTGTTCAATAAATAAAGTTTATAAAAAAAAAAAAAATGTGCAATTCTGAGTGTGCTTCATGCAGGTGAGTGGGCTTGATAAACCACCTGTAGGAAACACTCTTTCCTCTCCATATGCACCAGACACTCTCATAAACACTTCATGTTTCTCAGTAAAAATGTGCAATTCTGAGTGTTCCTCATTCAGGTGAGTGGGCTTGACAAACCACCTGTAGGAAACACTCTTTCCTCTCCATTTGCACCGGACACTCTCATAAACACTCCATGTTTCTCAGTAAAAATGTGCAACTCTGAGTGTTCCTCATTCAGGTGAGTGGGTTTGACAAACCACCTGTAGGAAATACTTTCCTCTCCACATGCACCAGACACTTTAGTACAAATACTGTATTATAAGAACTCCATAATTTAATAGTATTAAATGTCAAGGCATTTTTATATTCTCGCTCTCTGGCACTACTGTTATTAAATGGCACAATGTATACAGACCATACTATATATTATGCATGATTTTGCATTACAGAAATGAGATCTGGGCTGGAGAGAAAAGTTGAACATATTGCTAGTGTGACCTGGACATGTCTACTCTAGATTAATCTCTGCAGTAAATTCCCCATATGCTACATAGCATTTATTTGATGTAGATGGACGCACCATTCCCGTGCTCTTCCCGTGAGCGCCGCGCTGTCTCTTCTTGTAAAGCTCTTTGCGGTCAGACACCAAACCCATGCTGAGGATCTTGTCAACTATTCGTGCTCTTGAACGCTTGGCTGTGATCCGCTTCAGAATATTACCAAGCACATCTATGAGCAAAACAGAGAGAGGAAATCAAGGCAAGGTAAAGTAGAGATGATTCATTTTTTTCCAGGGTATTTTTTACTTGTGGTTGTCATATATGGGACTGTTTCACACACCGACTCTACAAATTTCCTTTCAAAGCTTTCAGTAAAAGCAAAGAAGTCACTTTAGGAAAAAAAACATCACTAAAAGTAATAATAGTTCCAGGTATTTTGTTAAATCCAATAGCCGCATTTCCACTATCGGGCCAGTGCAAGCCAGGGCTTTAATCGGGCCAGGCCGGGCCAATAGCTCGGGAGGTTGAGAAATGAGGCCGAAATCATGTCGCGTTTCCACTGTCGGGCTAGTTGCTCGCAGCGCGTCACGCAAACACCGCCCCCAGAACGTCCCCCGAATCAAACGTCACACAACCCGTCACACAACCCGCCCACTTCAGCGGGAACAAAAAACTCAAATTATAACCACAAACACAACCTGGCATCACTACGAGAGCTGGAAGATGGAGAACACCGAAGCGATTGCTATTTTACTGTTTGTGGTCTGTTGGTGTAAGGCCAGACAGCGATCCCTGGATGAGGACATTCGAGTTCGGCGGCATTTACTTCGAACACAGATTTTTCTTAGTGAGTTGATCAAGCGCGATAGCAAAACAAATGTAAGGGAAGAAAGCATCTTGTCCGCTCTTTACCTGACAGGAAAACTCCGCCTTTGTATGTAACCCCGCCCCGAAGCCCCAGTTGGCCCTCCTTGGCCCAAGGTATTCGGCGGGCCGAAAAAGGCCGGACGCTGGCCCCAAGGAAGCCCCGCTTTGGCCCGATTACGCCCCGGAAGTGATAGTGGAAACGCGACTGGCCTTGGCTCGCCCTGGCTCGCTCGCTTTAGGCGCGATAGTGGAAACGCGGCTATTGATCAGCTGTTTATTATTATTAAATTTTATTATATTATTAAATATAATTTATTATTAAATGTGATTAAATCTTTATTCAGTGAAGTAATTTGAGAAAGATTTATTAGATTCACTGAAACGAGTGATTTTTTAACAACTATAAAAAGATGGTGCTTCAGTGATTTCTCTTATACTTATGACTTGATTTCATTTGATTTGAGAGAGAATTTTTAAAACAAAAGTGTTTTGAAATAGTTTTTAATCAAATATAAACGGATTATCATTACATAAATAAGACACATCATATATACACCAACCATCAGAGTCTTGAAAGTCCTCAAAGAGCCCCTGAAGTTCTTGCTCCTGTTCTTCAGTCCAGAGGACAATACGAGTACCTTTCCTAATCAAATGCATTAAAAAAAATAAGAATTTCAAAATTAGTGACTCCAAGTAATTAAATAATGTTTCCTATAATATTCGGAACCACACCCTTTTTACCCCTTTGTTAGCTTTGAGAGAAGCGGCAAAAGAAAGCCCCGCCCCCTACTCAATATGCAGTCCAGTTGGAAGTACATCAACAAACTGAAAAAAAAAGTTTCAGCAATTTCCATTAAACTATTACACTAATAAAACATTTTATCCTTACTATTCGCACTAAATACATGTTTAATCCGTATATCCTGCATTTTGCGCTCTGGTGATTAGTGAACACTACATAGAAATGCATGGCAGCTTTAATTTAATGATTAATACAAGTTAAGATAAACTTAAAAATAAGGAAATAATATTGTAATTTCACTAGAAAACTTTGTGGCCATTCACAGTGTTTTCAAAATAGGAGTCCCGCTTGTGTGGTATGTTTAATAGTGTATATGCGGAGCTAGTGTTTCTTCTCATACTGATAAACCTCCGGTGAATGGTTAATGTGACTTTTTTCCATTTTTTACAGTTCCTTTTACAGCATCGATGTTGTAATGCAATTAAAATACAATCAGTTAAAAAGACTTTGGCATTGATTTAGTTGCTTAAGCGTAAAACGAGACAAAAATCCGTTTACTCGCACGCACCCGTCAGAATCGTCAGGCTAGAGCAGAAGCTCCATTGAATATACTGGGGTAAAATAAATGTTCATATTTTAAAGACATGGTGGGGGAAAATGTATTTTAAGGCAGTGCTTCTTGTACAATCTGAAACCCACTTTATATCGGATATCACTCAGCCAGTGGAGATCGCTGATTTATAAAGAAAACAGACATTAAATGCGCTGATGTTGTAATGGCATGCAGTTCACCGAAAGCACTTAACCCAGGCTACTGACAAATTAAAAGTCTTAGAAGCTTAGATAAGCTTAAAAATAAAGGATAAATATTGTTGTGATCTCACTAGAAAACTTTGTGGCCAATCACCCTGTTTTTAAAATAAGAGTCCCACTTGTCTGTGTTTAATACAAGCATAGATGAGCTTAAATAAAAGGGAAAAAAATATTGTAATTTCACTAGAAATCTTTGTGGCCAATCCCCGTTTTTAAAATAAGAGT
The DNA here is from genome assembly GCF_903798145.1 of Danio aesculapii. NCBI lineage: Eukaryota > Metazoa > Chordata > Actinopteri > Cypriniformes > Danionidae > Danio > Danio aesculapii. The sequence continues at coordinate 3,408,051 of NC_079445.1, read as the reverse complement.
CCCACTTGTTTGTGTTTAATACAAGCATAGATTAACTTAAATATAAGGGAAAAAATATTGTTGTAATTTCACTAGAAATCTTTGTGGCCAATCCCTCCATTTTCAAAATAAAAGTCCCACTTGCATATTATGTTTAATACAAGCTTCGATACACTTAAAAATAAAGAAAAAATATTGTTGTAATCTCACTGGAAAACTTTGTGGCCAATCAAATGCCATCTGGGGTGTGCATATTAATGCTTTGTGTGGAGTCTGTGCTTTGTTTAGATTGGGCTCAACTCTTAATATTTAGTTATGTCTAGGTATATTCAGAGATTCATTCAATGACCCTTTTAAAGTATTAGTAAAGGCACTGATGTCATTTTAAAAGAATCTATTTAACAACAGTTTTGAGAAATAAATAAAAACTAATAATATCCAGCTCTAAACAGAATCATACTTCTCTTTCTTTAAATCCTTCACGCTGTCCACCAAACCCATAGACACCAGGTGTGACACCACTTCACGCCTGGTGCGGCTGCTGCTCAGCAAAGGTAATATCGTCTCGATAACATCAGGCACTGAGGAACAACAACACAGAAAGATCGTTCAGATAGAACCAAACGACGAAATGACAGACACTGAAAATGAGCAAAACACCACCTCCAGAGTCCTTGTGCTCTTCATACAATCGCTGAACCTCTGCTTCTTCCTCTGGAGTCCACTTGGCTTTTTTCTTAGAGCCTTCCCTAATGAGGCATGAATAAATAAACACACAATAATGACACGTATAAATAAATAAAAAAAATTACTTCATTCCAAACAAATTTCCACCAACACCAGTAGTTTGGTGGTAATATCTTGGTTTGAACTTCTTGATTCTGTCGAATAGACTGTATTAATAAAATAGCTTTACAGTACTAAAAAAACAAACAAACCAAAAAAAATGGCGTCAGTGTAGCTTTCATTAATTACTTGGTTTACTTGATTTTCTGCTATAAATCAACTCTTCTAGCTGAAGCTAGGCAATGTTACATCATTTTGTAATTAGCATATGTAAAAACCCAAAACATTATAGTACAGCAAAAGTGACAGTTTGGCTTTCTCCGATTTTAACATGACTGTTTTAATTATTTTAACACTAGCGGAAGATTGTATATTTACCACTTGAACCGAGTCGGCTACATTGATAAAAGCCTCAAGACCATCAAAATTACATATATTGTCTGTGATAAAACGAGCAGAATTTAAAGGCAGGGGCTTTCTAGTAAGAATTAACAAAGTCTGAAAGGTCTTTACGATTACTGTACGGAACAATAACATACTGATTTATGGAGTGAAAACCAATAGACTTGGCAACCCTAGCTTGACCCTTGCAAGATTAATAATGTCAAACAAGGCATCTGTATTTTTGTTGTTTTTTAACCATGTAAAATTAATCAATGTGTTATTAACACATAATTCAACTCTACATTATTAAAAAAAAACATCAAGTCTTATTTGGACATGGGTTTCTGCTGCCTTTTGATACAAATTATTAGTACATTACGGAAGGGTGATAAATCAAAATTAAATCACAAACCCTATTGAGCGAAGCTATTTTTGTCATGCACATCTTGTCAG
>NC_079445.1:3356449-3401449 GCF_903798145.1 Danio aesculapii | reverse complement strand
TTTCCAACCAGCAAATATTAATCAGACACCAAATATTAAAGCAGACACTAACCCGATATAACATCATCACCAATGACTAAATCTCCAAAAGACTGATGAAAACATTGGTGAATTGTAGCTCTGACATGGGCATGAGGGTTATGATGACTTAAAAACAGCTGCTGGTTAAGTATATTAATTGCAAGTGCTCAGATTGTGATCATATCTCGGTTTTGTTCTGTTGATTTGTAATTTCAAATATTCGTAGCTTGAAACAGATGGAAATATGACTGCTACTAGTATGACTACTATGGCGAAGGCAAAACAGAGCAATGCTCATAATATCGAGCGAAAAAAAAAAGAGAGAAGGACAGCTGGGAAACATAACCTGCTTTGTATTTTTGTAGGAAACACAGTTTAGATCAGTTTAGGGTAAGAGGTGTGAGTTATCGGTCTATAACTGAATGTGTCAGGAATATCAAAATGGAATTTCCTTTAGCGCCCCTCACAGAGCTTGATCCACGCTGGCATTTCTCCCCTTGGGTTTTAGGTTTTGAAAAGGGAAAAAATTCCACCACCGTCTAAACTTTAAGGACACCGGGTATCAGATTTGCACAATCCATATGCACAACGCTTTGGCTTGTTTCCCTCTCTCGAAAGCTTGAAAGAGCCCCTGCGTGTAGCTACGTTTGCTAAGCAATGATTGGTGGGTGGCGGTTTTTGGGTGTGGCTTAGCGAAGGGTCAATTAAAGAAGTCGGTACCAATAATATTTCTCTGAATACTGATCTAGATTGTTGACCTTAAAAAATAGTGCACAAATTCAAACATTGGAGATCTGCTGTATGATAATATAGTGTAGTATTGTGATATTACTAGGGAGCTTAGTGAAAAGTATCTGCTTGAGAAGTTCCAGTTCCTCCTCAGGTTCCACCTCAACAGATCCAAATGTGTCTCCTTCAGGCCACACCGCCCTGAATCAACGAGAGAGATAAGATGCGACTTTAATATTTATTAGGTGAAAAAACAGATTGTGTTCTACTAGCGGCACAATTTTAGCCCTTGTGGTATCGAGAATATTTTTCAAGGTATTGTATCGAAGTTAGAAACTCCAGTATCATGACAACACTCATGTATATATATATCAGGGTTACAATTTTAAAATCTTTTTTTGAGTGACATCCTGATGACAATTACAGGCACGGTGTAACTCAACAGTGTCAAATGGCAGGATTGAAAAACAAGATGCACATATTTTAATCTTATGTGGAAAAATGGTGACCGTGAACACACTTCATGGGTGCTTTAGTCTTCAGTTCCTTACCGTGCAGCACGCAGCAAACTCAGAGCTTCAGGTCCTGCGCGAGACATCAGACAGTCCTGGATTCTCACCAGAGCTTCAGTCCTCTGCTCGTTCACTGGAGTGTCCGATGCGGCATCAAAGGGCACAGCGCCCTCTGTCAGACTCTCTGCCAACTGCAAGACAAACACACACACGCAACATAGCTGTGATTACAAACATCTCATTTTCTTTTAGGGTTTTCATGGTGGTTTATTACTTTGGTAACACTTTACAATAAGGTTGAATTGGTTCATGTTAGTTATTGTATTATAATTGATCATTTTCATGTGTTTTTGAGGTCTGGGACTGTAAAATTATTTTAAAAAGCAATGAGGAATATGAAATTGTTCAGTTTGTAACTTTAGTAACAAGTTTTATTATTCAATAACTGTACCTGAACACCATTGGCCTCAGAAAATGATAAAACACTGGCTACTTCAGTTATTTTACCTCTTGGTTGATCCCCACTGACATGATTTACTGCTATAAATGTTCAACCACTGTTTAATGTTCACAGCAGAGTACTTAAAGGTGCAGTATGTAAGTTTGACACCCAGTGGTTGAACTAGGTATTGCACTCCTGGTTCAAAACACAGCTAGCGCAGGTTGCCAAATTGACGACATCAACAGGAGTGTGCCTGACTATCGAGCCTAAGGCTAATTTACGGCTGATTTAAATCATGCTCGAAATAAAAGCAGCGACACGCGATAGAATAAATATTTTCATATTAAAAGGAGTTTTGGTTCTAACCAACGCCTGAAATTTATATTTTAGAAACGGTTTCAATTTCTGGCAGCTTAACAAAAAACTGACAATGATCACCTCAGGTACACCTCATGTGCTTTATTCAGTGTTAAATGCTAATAATTTGAGTTTGAACAACATTTCAGATGACATTTATTGTCAAACTACTGAAAGCAGCAGCAGATAGTTCACCTGTGATAAAATAAAACCATTTAAAAATTAAATTTAGAATTGTGACAAGAACAGTGTTGGCAAACCAACACATACCAGTAATTCAGCATGTTCAATTATTAATGTTAAAGACGTTTAATATGTATTATTTAGATTATAAATCTTACCATTTGATTGGAGTGCAGTGAGTGCACTATTCTGTGCTTATGAATGGCTGTATTTAAATTCTGTCATGTTTCGTCTGGTGCAAACAGCCAAATTGCTCATCACTGCAAATCTCGTCACTTAACGTGTTGTTGGAACACGGGGTTACAATGTTAGCTGCTCACCTGATGTTTACGTTTGTAATATTTATATTATTTACTAATTAATAACCTCATGTGGATGCTACTGTCCACTAGAGGTCACATTTCGGTCACGGACTCTACTTTGAGAGCCTTCCTGACTGAACGAATGAAATACGCTGTTTTCCACCGAGGCAACCCAGGGTGCTGAAATATAATTGGCTAAAGTGGCAGTGGGCGGGTTAAAAAAACCAAAACAAAGACAGACTTTTCCGGCATGTAACACACATTTTCAAAGCAGAATATCTGACTTCAGCATTGTTTTTCAGATAAACAAGAAGTTCACTTAACATGTTTCTTAAATGTCTGTAAACATGGTATTTTTATGCTTTAGAAGAGTCAAAAACTTACAAACAGCACCTTCAAGTTACTTTACAAAGAAATTAGAAACGTAATTTTAATACAATTTCAAGTATGTAATTAGTAATTAATTACTTTAATGAAAGTAAATTAGTCAAAATTGTACAGTATGCTGTTTTTAATAAAAAAATAAATCTTTTTTTACTGATTTTCTGTCACTCACCTGAAAGCCAGATGCTTAATGTTTAAACAAAGAGTTTTTAAGTTACTTTACAATCAAAGAAACTAGAAAAGTAATTTAAATGCAACTTTAATCATGTAATTAGTAATCAAATACTTATCTGAAGTAACGGCATCCTGTAGAGTTTTGTGCATTATTATTTATTTATTTTTTCCTGATTTTCTGTCTCTCACCTGAAATCCTGACGCTCTGAGCTCTTCAGACACGATCTGCCATGTCTGCTCCAGGTCTTCAGCGGAGGTTTCCATCTCAGGTTTCTTCTGGCTACGCTTCCTTCGCTTTACTCTCTTCTTCTATAAGTCAAAAAAATAAAAGTACAAATACTTATTTCTTGCAGTTCAAATCCCACCAATGTAACAAAGTATTAAAGTGCGCATGAACCAGAAGCTGCGACCTTTTTTTTTTCTCCATATTGTGACGCAGTTCATAGAGAAACGAAATATTAAATGAGAAAACAGTGGGCGTGGCTTGTTTATTCTGCTGCGAGCCATTTCTCACCATTTCTGTTTGTTGTCAAAACTGACAGCTGGAGGGGTGTGGTTAAGTATGTTAGCCACACCCAATACCTCAGACAGACCTTATCTGAGAATTTAACTGAAAACAAGCAGGAAGTGCATTTTCAGATTGCAATTTTAGATTACAAGGACAAACAGTTGTTTTTGTTCTTAATGACACGCACAGATGAATTGATTGCCACAAAACTAGCAATGTGAGCTTACAAAATCAATATGGTTAGTTTTGATTTCATGTGTACTTTAAAAAAAAAAACAAGCAATTAAACACCTTTGTCTCTCACCTGTACCACCAGGTTGTTTCGGCCCTTGCAGAATCTCTCTAGCATCCGGAGGAAAAGGTGAGCAGACTCCACTAGATCTCGGAGAAAAGAGTGAGGCTGCATTCGCTCGTCATACTTGCGCAGGAGAGTCAAAAAGATTTCCCTGAACTCCATCAGATAAAAGATATTACCTGCACACACCAGAGGAAATTAAGTGAGGGATAATCAATGAACTGCAGAGCGTTGAAGGATTTTAAAAATGCATGATGTTGAGGCAAAGAAATTGCTGAATGTAATGCAAAATCAAAATGTATATATTTTTAAAATCTAAATAATACAAAACTTTAAAGGAGCTTGCTATTTTTTTAAATGGCCCTTTTTTTATTTGCCATCTGTATTGTTGTATACTAATTATTAGAAATATATACAATATATATAAAATATATATACTATATATATATATATATATATATATATATATATATATATATATAAAAATAAGTATTATTTTATATGAAATTGTGTTGTGTTGTAAGTTAACACACACACAAACTCATTCAGCCAAGTACATACTTGCTAAATAAATATTGAAACAAAATCAAGACTTCCTAAACAGCAGATATGGCCTCTTTAAAATGATGTTTTAAAAGAAGAGGAAAGAAAAACTTACTCTTGATGACGCTGGAACTGTGGCGGATATTCTCATCCTTTGCACGATCCATTTCATTTACGGTCAGCAGCAGCTCCTGATAGGCCTTCAGAGCCAAATGCATCCTGGGAACAAAAGATGATCGACTCGCATTACATAAACTTTACTTAATGTGAAATTTTCTTAACATTTTTTTAAGGTCAAATATATGGATGCTGGTTCTTGGCAAGATTGAGAGAATGAAAGTAAACTCTATTTCTCTCTCTCTCTCTCTCTCACTGTGGCCCATTTGACCTGCTGACGTCACGTTTCCTCTACTCTCGGCTGTTACGTTGATACTTCTGGATACAAACATGAGCGCGTATATGCAGTGTTCTCCACCGCGCCTATCATGGATCAGCTGTAATCGCTGCTGCCGTTTATCAGTGTTTAAACCAGGCTTTACTCATCTGTGAGGAGCGCCAGTGCGTAGAGCCAATCGCAGCCTTTTCAGTTGAGCGCGTGACCAATCAAAGGGGTGTAAGAAAGAACCTGCTAGACAGGACTCAGAAAGCAAGCGAGATATTTATATTTGTTTATTTGCTATGAATGCTCGTGTTGTTTAAATCCACAGTTTATATATCTGACTGTTTGTATTAAAGGACAAAATTGTATTACAAATAGTTTATAACATATAATAATATATAATATATTAATACGTTTTAATACGAGAATTGTTGTGCTATGAAGAAAATATAAAACTGTGTATGGAAAGCATCGTCAATGCACCGAGATATCGAATTGAACCGAATCAATGGCATGATATTCGTAACCGAACCGTGAGAATTCCAGTATGCGCATTAAAAAAAGTCATGTGATTATGACTATGTGATGATAAAAATGTGTGTGAATGGACAAATCAGCAGGCTGAGTGCATTGTAAAACATCGGAAATGTTGTTTTGCTCATTCTAAAATAGGGTTGGGCGATGTCGACCAATTTGGCCAAGTATGATGTCTATTGTGAAACAATGCAATGTACGATGGCATCATCGTCATGTGAAAAGCTGTGTGGGGGGTGGGGTGGGGGGGGGGGGGGGGGGGGGGGGGGGGGGGGTTGGAGGCGGTGTTTGACAGAGTGCGCGAGACGTGTCTGAAGAGTGAGGAGGGATCCGGCGGTGAGGGGTGAGAAGGGTGCACGACTTATTTGAGGACCGTAAGGGAGACGCGCGATTTCCGGGAGACTATCACTCGGAACTTCCGGGACACTTGGGGTGTCTGAACATCATGTTTAACAACTATATTGAGACGCGATCCAGCGGTACATCCTTGATAAACTGTCTGACGTGCACTGCTCACTGGAACTGTGAAACACAGTGTGTGTTTGTGGCTGTGTGTGTGGCTGTCTGTGTGTGGTCACGTGATGTGCGTTTTCAGCGGACGGAGGGCTGTTCAGAAACGCTAGTTAAAACACGGTGTGGATGTGGATCATTTTCGTTATAAAATGCCGTATAAGACGTATTAGTGTAAACAGGGCATAAGTGTGTATTTTTCGCGAGCGAGTTTGCGACGATGGTGGGGCGGAGGATCGGCGATGCCGGCTCAGCATTGTGTTGTCTATTGCCCATCGGCGATGGACGATGGCTTCGTCTATCGGCCCAACCCTATTCTAAAACACCTCGACATAATAACACTAATATTAAAACGGTTATTAATAACCTCCAAAACTGTCAAGCGCGTCTGTGCTCCGCGTCTCATGCCTTCAAATCCCATCAATGCCAAAAGTAATTTATTAAATGAAGAAAAGATTCACGCAGCTTCTCCTACCGCAGTAAACTACGCTTTTACTGTTGATATTTGGCGCCAGTTAATCAGGAAGTGACGATTTTGTTCTCTTTGACTCGTTGGATGGAAGTGTTGCTTTATTCGCACGTCTTTTATGCGATATTCCAGTTTGCGCATTAATTTAACTTGATGATATTAAATTCCATGATATTACAGATATTTGACCTGTGGAACGCTGGGTGCTAAAACACCTTGTACAAACCAACAACATGTTCATGAACAAGAAAAGTTCACCAGACCTGCGAGACCAGGACGTGGCGTCACTCTTGTCAGTGAGCATCATCTCATAGTAGTTGGTGATGTTCTTCTCGATGAAGTGAAACGTGCGGATGGAAATAGTCTCAGACACCACATCTGGTTTAAAGTTCTGCAGACGGTTGAAGGCCATGAAGAAGGTTAAAGCCCACATATAGTAGGTCTCATCATGCTGCTGGGCCCGTTCACGGATCAACCCCTCCTGGTGTGCAAAACAAAACCAATAACAATCACGATCAACAAATAGCACAGTCAAATCATACACGTTTATTTAAAGAGGACCCATTATGTACAAATTACTTTTCTAAATGGTTTAAACACAGTTGTGTGACAGCAGTGTATGAATATAGCCAGCCTCTAATGGTATAAATTACTTCGTTTGATTGACATTCTCCTTTCGTACGTGTCATCAGAGGTGGAAAGCCCTGCCCACGAGTGACCATCTCTCCCTCATTAGCATATTTAGTTAGTCTTTGTCATAGATATATACACTAGATGTCGCATACGGAGCCTGAGCATGCGTCAATAGCGCCGCCACATTTGTACAGTGCTCCCAGGACAAATGTCATTCAACCGCACTAGACAAGACAGTGTACCAATGTGAAGATGCTGGACATTAGCGCTGTGCATGGGTGTAGAAACAAGCAAACAAAGAAAACAAAGCACAACGGTATCACATTTCATAGGTAAGATTTAGTTTATGTTTTTATATGTTATGAACTTTTGTGCTTAACAAGTAATGTTATTGATGATAATACAGTCTCTTACTGCAGTGTTTCCCAACCCTGTTCCTGGAGGCACACCAACAGTACATATTTTGTATGTCTCCCTTATCTGACCCATTCGTGTCAGGTTTTGGGGTCTTTTCTAATGTTCTGCTGAGTTGATTCAGGTGTGTTTGATTAGGGAGAGGTTGAAAATGTGGACTGTTGGTGTGCCTTCAGGAACAGGGTTGGGAAACACTGTCTTACTGCATTCACCATAAGGCAAAGGAGCACCAACTTACACTAAATACCAGACTTAAGCTAGTTTTGTTGAATAAAATAAGCAAACAATGATATGAAATATGACAACAAGACGCTGCAGTGCCAGAAACGTTTATTATTGTCGGCTAATTAAGTGAACGAGTCGATCATAACAGGGATTCATTCACAATTGAACCGCTCCCTCCGTCAGAATGAGAAGTGAAAGCAGGAGAGGGGGTGTGTTTTAGGACTCGGATAAGATCAAATTTAACAGGGAGGGTGGATAGTACATTTCCATGCACACAAACATACACTCTTTGTCAGAAATGCTCGTGCCATCACATATTTCATCAATGTGGAAAAGTAATGTAAAATTATAATTTTCGTAACTTAAAAAAAAAAATTGCATACTGACCAACAGGAAAACTCCTGATCTATATATATGCATGTATGTGTACATCTCTGGCTTTGGATTGCCACAGTCCTCCACTGCACCTTGGTCCCGCATTCACTGCAAAGGAGCACTACCCTGTACTAAAATGGCGGCTCTGTTGACGCATTCCTTCTAATAGACAACAGCAGGGTAGGCGACATCTAATGTAAATATCTATGAGTCTTTGTTAGTTAGTTTTAGAATCTGCCACTATGCTGACACACAAGCATTTGTAGCTCCGCCCACTTTTGAAAAGAACACAATCTCATTTGAATTTAAAGCGACGGTCACCAAAAATTTGAATAAAAGCCTAAAAGAGGCAGTTTAAAAGAGTTACAAAAAATTATCTAGAGACAGACTTATTTTTACGCCTTGTAAAATAAGGCATAATAGGCCCCCTTTAAATGTCATGTGAAAAACAAACGTTATTTTCATGGCAAAACAATTAATTAATTAAGAACAAAACAAATACAATGAAAAAGAGATACATTTGCTAAGATTTTTAACATTAATATAGGATAAAAATTGTAAAACCTTTCCTGAATATCTCCTCAAGTAAGTTTACTTCACGAAAAAGCCTTCAGCAGTCATCATAAGCGTGAAAGTCCAATAAAATGTTTTAAAGCGCAAAGAAATTTGCAGAACTCAAAATCTGCTAAAAATATGATTAAAAATCTGCATGGAATTACATTAAAACTTAATAATAAGGTTGTATTATGCAGACTACAGACTGTATGATTTTAGCCCTGATTTTGACTCGCTGACAGGTTTTGAGAAACCGCTGACGCCTGAAATCACAGGCAAATCGGTGCTCATTCACGAGAGTACCAATCAAACTGTGTGAACTATCAAAGAGGCGATCGGAGAGAGAGTCAGATATTTGGCATGCTAAATATCTGGAGCTGTCGGCGATTCAAATCATGCCGTGTGAAATGTGTTCTGATTGAAAATAACATCGGCGATTACCTACAGCCAATGAGAGAGCAGCATCCACTAGTGTGGGTATCTGCAGGCCAGCGGGAGGTTGGGGGAGAAGTTAAGGGCTTTTATTTGGTCAATTTGAACACAATAAGGGAAGAAATAACTAGTGGGAATTGGTTAAACAAACAGCTTTTTTGAGTAGCATCTGCGATAATTATTTTGTTTTAGACAATATAAGCTACAGAAAGGCTCTTATCAGCCATATTAGTTTGCGGAGTGTTCTGTATTTTTATAATTATAATTTTTTGGTTTGTATAATAAGCTACACTATCTCCCTAATTTGAGTTCACCTTGTTTACAGAAAAGTAAGGTCATTTTATTTGTGTTTACGGTTTGCTCAACAGAAAAATGAGTGTTTAATTTCTGAATATTTAAAAACAAAATTGAATAAATGTTTAAGTTAATATCTTTTTAGCTCCTTTTTTTAACTAACATTCACTGCATTTTAGCTGTAAGAAGCTACGATAGAGATTATTGAGCTAAAGCTTGACTACAAAATTAAATTTAATTAAAAAAAAAATAATAATAATAATAAATATATAATAAATAAATAAATAAATAGCAATATATGTCAAAAAATAATAGCAAAAAATAAATAAATAAATTTACAATTAGATATTTTCTCCAAGTCGTATAGCCCTACTCAACATTGCAGACCCAGCGATGTGACTATTGCAGATGTGCACATTGCGATATTCTTGCTGAAATGATACATTGTGTAGCCCTAATTCAAGTGGCACACAAAAAGAGACTGCTGGCTTTCACTAATGTAGATGTTGTCTTACCTTAACCAGGTACATGAGACGATTATAGCAGTTCTCTAGGAAGTCGATGCAGAATTCGCGCAGGAACAGACGTACATTTAGCGCAGAGCGTCGATGGCTGTCTGAGTCTTTAGCCATCTGTTTGCGTTTGGGTACACGTCTCACAGCCTTCCCCAAGTCATGAGAATAACTCTTAAACTTAAGATAGAAGGCAAAAACAAACATACATGTTAATAAAACAAAGGTATTTCTAATAACATTAAAAAGACTGATCAAATTTGGAATCAATTATTAGATATTACGGCTAGGCTTCTGCAGGCATCTAATTTTCTTGTTCCGATTAATTTCTGAAGCCTTTATCATTAAAATAGGACATTAGGTCAATATCCTCTTATTATTATTATTATTATGATAAAGGGTTCAGAAATTACTGTAAAAGTGTAAAAAAGACTAATTTAAAAATAACCCAAAATACTTTAGAGTATTGCTTTATTGTACATGCATGTTCATCAAATGTTTTAAATAAATGTAATAATATTGCAAAATTATGATAAAGTACAACAGGTAACAATTTACAATCAAGTTCCATTAGTAAACACTAGTTAATGCATTAAAATGAACAGTTAAAATTCTTATTAATATTCTTATTTTTTAAAAAGAAATATATACTTACCCATATTATAATTATATGTTAAAGTTTATTAAAAACACAACCAAATTGTATTGGCCATTACCTATATTTAATAAAATTATTATGATTTTTTAATGCATTGTTAAACATTAAAATCAACAGATTTTGTTGATTATTATTAATTATAATTAAAATATTTTTTTTAAAGTAATAAAAGGAATTACAAAAAATAAATAATTGCACGTGGCCATATTATAAATATATGATACCGTTAATTAAAAACACAACCAAATTGTATTGGCCATTAACTAGATTTAATAAAATGATTATGATTTTTTAAATGCATTGTCAAACAATAATCAACAAAATCTGTTGTTTTAATATTAAATTATAATTAAAATATATTTTTTAAAGTAATAAAAGGAATGACAAAAAATAAATAATTACACGTGGCCATATTATAGATATATGATACCGTTAATTAAAAACACAACCAAATTGTATTGGTCTTTAACTATTTTGAATAAAAAGATTAAGATTTTAAATAAACATTAACTAAGAAATAAACATTAAAATCAATAGTTAAAAATTATTATTAAAATTAATAAAAGCAAAAATTCAAATAAATGATTACACTTAACAGTTTTATAATTATGCTCAAGTTCATTAAAAACACAACTGAATTTTATTGGTCATTAACTATACTTAATAAAATGATAACGATTTAAGGCATTACTAAACATTAACTAAGAAATTAACATTAAAATCAGCAGTTAAAAATAATTATTAAAATATATATTTTTTATAATAAAAAATATTAAAAATAAATGATTACACTTACCAATTTTAAAATTACATTAAATTTAAACATTAACAAATAATCAGTCACAAAATGTCAATGATAAATGTAAAAATTTTAATGTTTAAAAATAAATCTCACTTAAATTAAGTCTAAGTGTTATGAACACCCACTGCAAATACAACAATCAGACTATTTTTAAAAGCACTCAAAGTTCAAATGATAAATAATTATTTGCAATATATTTAAGTGCATATGATATCAATGTTGTGCACATTCATTATCATGATAAATTGAATTATTAAATGTTGTCATATTCGTCTAATTGTGGTGAATTATTCGAATTTAAAAGCACTATTTTCCATGAGAATAAATGTTATAACACAATCAATTCCCATGAACTTTTAGCATCATTACTATTTTTTTTTTTGGCAATAGTTTTTACTGCATTTTAAATCAAAAAAATCCTGCTGTGACGAGAATAGGACGCTTCTTTTAAAGACACTTACATTGTGAAGTCCTTGGTGGTAAACCACATCATTCTCGCCGATGGACTTCAGCCCCTCAATGACGTACGAGCCACGGAAACGAGAGTGTCTTTAGCAAGAAGAGAAGGAGAAGAGAAATGGCTGTTATATTTACTTTCTAGCCCTGTGTAAGAGGATATAACCTACTGATCTGCACAGACTCACATTTCCAAAACTGACCATCTGTATTAAGGAAGTCTTGTGTAATCTGGGTCACGCGTAATTAGATATGCTCTATAGACTACTTACTTAAAGGGCCCATAGTTTACCTCTTTATGATTTAATAATAATATTCTGGTTCTTCTGAGTGTGCCAGTTCAGGTTCAGTTTAAAACACAATTCAGATTGTTTTATTATAATGTGTTAAAGTGTCATGTTGGGGGCGTGTCCACAGCTCGCTGATTTAGGGGTGTGTTGCTTCACATGTAAATTAGTTTCGGCTTCCCGCCAATGTAACAAGGGGGCGGAGCCATGAGCTCACCCGCTCTGCGTTTGCAACAGAGTCTGACAGGCAGACTGCGAGAACGAGCTAGAGTGAGAGGTACAGCATTCAGTCGTACACGAACGACTCGGACACAGACCAAGCAGAGAGTACAAAATCATTTGTGTCTTTGTACAGTTTTACAGCCAACTGTGTGCTAGATTCAGACACTCTCTGTGGTGCGGCAGATACATGAAGTGTCCCGAATCGTCGTGCCACGCATTTTTGAATTCTAACCATAGGTTTCTGCAGCGATCCGCGGCGCCCAGCCGTCGACTTGAGTGTACCCTGATAGAAACCGATGTTTAGAATTCTAAAACGCATGCTAGTTAAGATCACAGGGAGCTTCTGGGATCGCGAGAAATGCAAACGGCTGAAGTATAAGGTAGACTCAATGAGAAGTACACATGTTTGCAAACCTACCTAAAGATACAACCAATAATTCCGATCAGAGCGATAATGTGGAGAATATTGCTCTTGTGTTGAGCCCAATGAGCCTTGCATCTAAAAAATGGAGCTAGCGTGTTCCTTTAGTGATATTGCTTCGACTCACGCTGAAAATGGCGGACGTGAATCAACAAACTGAGGATATGATGACGCGCCTGTCAATCAATATTGGTGGGCGGGGGGACCGCACTCCTACGTAAAGTTGCGGTCGGTCTGAAAACTGCTCCAATTGGTCCACCGTTTTTTATGTTGTTAAATTGATCAAAAAGCACTGGGTGTGTTTATATCACCCCAATATGACAGTCTATACACCAAACATGCACATATGGCTGTCCAAACAGCTTGAAAAGTAGATTTTTTACCATAGGTGCCCTTTAAATTTGTTTATGGTTTATAATACAACTAGTTGTAATATTCAAATATTTGAGTCAGAGAAATGGCTGAACTAGCAGAATCATCAAAATGTATTACAGTGTTTTCTTTAATTCTGTCATGTACAGTTGAAGTAAGAATTATTCGCCCTCCTGTGAGTTTCTGTTTCAAATATTTTGCAAATGATGTTTAACAGAGGAAGGAATTTTTCACAGTATTTCCTTTAATATTTTTTCTTATTTGTTTTATTTCGGCTAGAATAAAAGCAGTTATTCTAGTTTTCAGGTCAACATTATTAGCCCCCTTAAGCAATTTATTTTTCTATTGTTTACAGAACAAACCACAGTTATACAATGACTTGCCTAATTACCTTAACTTGCCTAATTAACCTAGTTAAGCCTTTAAATGTCACTTTAAGCTGAATACTAGTGTCTTGACAAATATTATGTGCTGTCATCATGGCAAAGATAAAAGAAATCAGTTATTAGAAATGAGTTATTAAAACTATTATGATTAGAAATATGCTGAAAAAATCCATTAACAGAAACTAGGGAAAGAAATACACAGAATTCTGACTTTAACTACATATTATACGTATCTTATTGTACAGGGCACAAGGACATCTTTCATGTTCCACAAAAAAACAGAACAAAGGCATGTTTAAAAATGATATTATTTTCTTATTGAGTGCACTATTCCTTAAATAAAAATGAAGGTAAAATATAAATACAATTGACAACAGGTAAACATATCAACCATCTAGACCAGGGGTCACCAATCTCAGTCCTGGAGGGCCGGTGTCCCTGCAGGGTTTAGCTCCAACTTGCCTCAACACACCTGCCTGGATGTTTCAAGTACACCTATTAAGACCTTGATTAGCTTGTTCAGGTGTGTTTGATTAGGGTTGGAGCTAAAATCTGCAGGACACCGGCCCTTCAGGAACAAGTTTGGTGACCCCTGATCTAGACCCATACCTAATATGATGGTATCTCACCTGGTTCCTCTCATTAGCGTGCGACTGCGCTTTTCCGCCGTCTCTTTCTGTCTCAGTAACTCCAGCTCCTGCATGTCTTTCTGTTTCTCCTGGGCTGAACGCATCTGTCCGGCACTCACCAAAAGCTCAGCGGTCTGCAAGAGTCACGTCAAAAACAACATTTACATTCGTTCATTCATTCAATTAGCAGATGATTTTATCCAGTTTCACAACTTATTATAACTGCTGGGCGAACTATTCAGGGTTCCCACTCTTTCATGCACACCAGATTCAAGGACTTTTTAAAGTGCTATTAAAGGTGCTGTATGTAAATTTTTGACTCTTGTAAAGCATAAAGTACCATAATATGTTTACAGATATTTCAGAAACATGCTAAGAGAACATTCTTGTTTATCTGAAAAACAATGCTGAAGTCAGATATTCTGCTTTGAAAATGTGCATTACATGCCGGAACGGCTGTCTTTGTTTTGGCTCTTTTAACCTCCCAATGCCACTTTAGCCTTTATAGTAAACAGCGTATATCATTCATTCAGTCAGGAAGGCCCTCAGAGCTTCGGTGGACAGTAGCAGACTCCGAAATGAGACAGTGATTTAGAGTTCCACATGAGGTTATTAATTAACAAATAATATAAATATTACAAACGTAAACATCGGATGAGCAGGTAACATTGTAACCCCGTGTCCAAACAACACGCTAGATTTGCAGTGATAAGCAATTTGGCTGTTTGCACCAGAGGCAACACGACAGAAATTTAAATTCAGCCATTCAGAAGCACAGAATAGTGCACTCACTGCACTCCAATGAAATGGTAAGATTTATAATCTAATTAATACATATTAAACCTCTTTAACATTAATAAACGTACACGCTGAATGACTAAAATGGGTTGGCTTTCAAGATCTGAGGTGAACTATCTGCTGCTGCTTTCAGTAGTATGGCAATAAATGTAAATGTAAAACGGCATTCAAACTCACATTGTTAGCATTTAATACTGATTAAAGGACATGAGGTGTACCTGAGCTGATCATTGTCAGTTTTCTGTTGCTCAGCTATGAGAAATAGAAGCCGTTTCTAAAATATAATTTTCAGGTGTTGTTTAGAACAAAAACTCCTTTTAATATGGAAAATTTTTCTTCTATCGCGTGCCGCTGCTTTTATTTAGAACATGATTTAAATCAGCCTTAAATTAGCCTTTAGGCTCGATAGTCAGGCACACTCCTGTTGGTCCTCAATCTGGCAACCTGCGCTTGCGTGTGTTTTGAACCAGGGATTCAATACCTGGTTCAACCACTGGGTGTCAAACTTACATACTACTCAGCATATGTAGCAGCATTAAAGTCATTACTGTACTTTACATTTCAATTAGACTTTATATTTACATTAAAAGTGTCAGAGTAAGGATGTTTTTTTTTTTTTATTAGAAATGAAACTAAAATGTAGTTTTTAAGACGTTATGTAAAATTTGTTGAATTCAATACTAGTAATGTTCAAATGCGGTTTCTGAAATACTGATAAAATGAGCATTATTTGTCGTTGTTCTTGAACAAGACGTAAATGTACGACTTTTAAATAAACGTAATTTAAGCACTTACAGGGACCTGTGTTTGTTTTTAAGTACTTTCCAGGCCTTGAATCCATATGTCTGAAATTCAAGTATTTTCAAGAAGCATGGGAACCCTGACTATACTTTAATTATCAAAGACGTGTGTGCAACATAAACCCCCTTATGTAAACAGTGCATCATCACCTGATCTCTAAACATGAGGGAGATGATTTCCAAGATGTGGAAACTCCACTGTTGTTCGCTCTGAGCACACGCCAGGAACTTCAGCAGATCATCCAGTCCACTAATGTGAACCGCCCACAGCAGCTTATCATGAACACTGGCATCATCGTCCACATTCTGCACAAAAAAAAATCAGATTTTTTTACTGCCATATTAGCAGAATTGACGATATTCATTGCAACCTTGTTAATGCACGTTCAAAACATCATTTTCTAATACAAGTTTCTTAAAGGGGATCTGTTATACCCCCTTTTACAAAATGCCTCTGATGTCCCTAGAGTGTGTGTGTGTGTGTGTGTGTGTGTGTGTTAAGTTTCAGCTCAAAATACCACACAAATAATGTTTTATAACTCTTCGAAAGTGTCCATTTTAGGCTTTTATCCCAATAGTGCCGTTTTGGTGACTGTCGCTTTAAATTTAAATGAGATTGCGCTCTTTTCAAAAGAAGGCGGAGCTATAAATGCCTATGTGTCAGCATAGTGGCAGATTTTTAAAAAACTAACATTCTCTCTGCGAAAACTCTAATGGCGAATGGCTGCTTCTCACTCAGGGCTGTTTATGCTAACAAGGGAGTGATCGTCACTAATGGGCGGGGCATTCCCTTTTCCTGACGACACATACAAAGGGAGAATGTCAATCAAACAGATTCTGCAGACTGTTATCAAGTGTAATAATAAAAAATAGAATTAATTACTTTTGACCACGAGAGGCTGGTTATATGCCCACACTGCCATTACAAAACTGTGTTAAACCCCTTATAAAACAGATTTTTGCATAATAGGTCCATTTAAAGTGGAAACCAATTTCCAAAACAGTGTAAACTTGACTGACTGCTTCACTCCCACTTTAAATCTGACAACTCCCAAAGATTTGAAACTCCTTTAAGTTGTTTGCGAGTTCAGGAAGTCAATGAATATTAAGGAAATGTGGCATAACGATACATCAGACGTCTGTCCATGTTTAATTCCGTAAACCCTCACCTTTTCCTCATATGGGTCGGCGGGAACATGCAACACATTTCTGACCAGCAGCAAAATTCTCTCAATCAGTAAATTATCTTCTTCATCTCTTTGCTCCCAGTCCTCAAGAAACAGAAAACACAACAAATTTAGAAAAACATTTTCCAAACAAATCACAAACCTTCTCACATCTGAACAGATGTGATCCTCACCAGCTGCAGAAGGTTGTAGAGAGTTTCGCTGAGCACAGTAAAGACCTTCTCATCTGCAAATGCCTATGAAAACACAACAAAAACATCAGTGTGTTGTGGGTTTTAGAGTGTGCTGAACGCATTGATCTGGATTGGACAGATAGCCAAAAGCAATGGTGTCTATAAGGGAGAGGATGAGATCAGTTACAACTCTTTCGACATGCTTTAAACTCACACTGCTAGCGATCGAAGATTTATGTTAATCTGCAAGCTGAACGCATTCTGTGCTGTACAGGTGACATGGAGACTGATTGACAATGATCTACAGCCAATCAGAATGCATGATACAGCACAATGCGCTGTAATTTTTTTTTTTTTTAAAAGCATGTCATATTGCACTAAGAACCAGATTACAGCGAGGGACCATTGTACATCATGACCTATTTTTGTCTTCGTCATGACAACTTGACATTACCAAGACAAAATAACTTGTCATAAATCTGTAATAAACATGATAGTCATGAACCCAGTAAAAATGTGAATTCTACCTCCTTATAGGCCTGAAGGTATGATGTCACTTGCAGGAAGTGATGGCGGAAGGCCGGATCATCGGGAATTTTTCCAAAGCAGAGGAGCGCTGGCTGGGTCAGGTTCACCATTAGCCTGCCAATGATTTTAAACTGTCATCAATATCTTTCATGTTTAGAATTAGATCATTAATAAAAATAAAAAAACTGCTTTTGTAACCTTAAATTGCTATCTGAAAATGCACTTCCTGTTTGTTTTCAGTTAAATTCTCAGATTAGGTCTGTCTGAGGTATTGGGTGTGGCTAACATACTTAACCACGCCCCTCCAGCCGTCAGTTTTGACAACAAACAGAAATGGTGAGCAGGAGGAATCTGTTAGGTTGTAATAACTCTCTCCCTTTCCCCTATCTTTCTGAAAGAAATGCCTACTTTACTGCATCCAATCAGCTCGAAGTAGGAAAAACAAGCCACGCCCACTGTTGTCCCATTTAATATTCCATTTCTCTTTGAACTGCATCACAATACAAATAAAAAATGGTGGCAGCTTACGGTTCATACCGACTTTAAATAATTCGTGAGTGGAAATGCTGTCAATACATTAATGTAAATTACTAAAGTAACGAGGTCAAACACCTGATGCAGGCATCGAAGAGCGGTTTGTCCTGCGTGTGCTGGGTTATAATGGGTAAAAGGTCATTCTGGAGGATCTGTCCAGCTCCCAGCTGCTGCCGGATGTCCCTCGCGTCATCCTCATGTCTCAGGTAACGAATCAAATCCTTCACGCTCTCTAGAATCAAGATAACAGAACTATGAGTGTCACAAGACACCAACAGTTTTGCGTTTTTATTTTGATAGCATTTTAAAATTTGCTGTTCGCTTCAGTTTAGATTTGGTAGACAAGTAGGTCTGCGCTATGAATACATGTACAGTCAAGTCAAAATGATTCGCCCTCCTGTATTTTTTTGCTTCTTTTTTAAATGTTCCCCAAATGATGTTTATCACAGCAAGGAATTTTTCACAGTATTTCATATTATATTTTTTATTCTAGAGAAAATCTTATTCATTTTATTTCGGCTAGAAGGAAATCAGCTTTTAGGCTTTTGAAAACCACTTTAATATTAATAGTCCCCTTAAGCGAAATGATTTACAGTTGTCTAGAGCAGTGGCTCTCAAAGTGGGGGTCAGGACCCCCCGACGGGTTGCTGGACAATGAAGGGGGGGGGTCGCCTGGTAATTTCCAAAAATCTATTTACTTTTATTAAACCATAAGAATTTACCATATTTTAGCCATAACCTACTCAAAATAAAAAAATAGTCGTTTATGGTTACTATAGTAGCTTATAGTTACTAGTTCTATTGGATTGCGACCCCTGGGGTAATTACATTATATTAAAGACACAGCAATAGCGTCAGATGCAGCAGATTGACTTTATAACACTAGGTTAAACTTTCTGGCCCATTTACAGCACTGACATACATTAAAATAAATTAAATAAAGAATCGACTTGGGTTTATTGGTGTGCGTGCGCCATTGCATGCAAGGTTTCTGTATTTATAACCACCTCAGAGGATATTGGGGGTCGCGAGTCACTGGCAGTGTTATTTGGGAGGTCACGGGCTGAAAAGATTGGGGACCCCTGGTCTAGAGAACAAACCACTGTTATACAATGACTTGCCTAATTACCCTAATTAACCTAGTTAAGCCTTTAAATGTCACTTTAAGTTGAATACTAGTATCTTGAAAAATATCTAGTCAAATATTATTTACTGTCATCATGGCAAAGATAAAAGAAATCAGTTATTAGAAATGAGTTATTGAAACGATTATGTTTAGTAATGCATCAAAATATTTTTTTTCTGTTAAACAGAAATATACAGGGGGGCTAATAATTCTGACTTCAACTGTACATAAATACAATTCATCTTTCTTTGAGTAATAAACATTATAATTTTTTGTGTCTGAATGCTTTAGATTGCTTTGAAATGCTCACACAGTCAGAGAACTTTAAAAAAAAATATCTTAGGTTATGATGTTGTAAAGGTTATAAAATAACTTTGCAAGATACAATTATTACATTTAAAATGCACCGAGGACCACAAGCATTAGATGTTTTCCTGAAATTTCTGCAGTGAGGTAGGTTTGACCTATTGGATTAAGCATTACCAAGGCAGTCCGGTTCTTTGTGGTAAACGTCTCCCTCCAGATAACCCAGCGCACTGCATGTGGCCAATAACTCACAGTTCATCATGTACAAGTCCATGCAGCACTTCTATCTGAGAGAATAACTGGGTCCCAATCTGAAAAAAGAATACAAATTTAAAAAAAATAGTCTAAATATGCACACAAACACACATATTATGTCAGGACAGAAACAGCACAGTGGAAATGATTAATATTTAACTTTTTACTTACAGATTTACTCTTGAAACTCAGTCATTGTACTTTTAACTGTTATTAAAATGTGTATCACCTAAACCAGCAGATCTGTTAGTAAAAGCTGTTGACTTCAGCATAGAAAGATTTTACGAACAGACATACCAATCTCTTAGGTTGTAATCTTTAGGGTTAAGCTTTTACTTTCTACTATTTTGCCTGCAACTCCCAGGTGAATATTTTTTTGACCTTTTTCTACAAAATGACAGATTTGTTTTACTTAAAAAACACTTCAGCATCATCAGTATCTCAAATTTTAGCTAGAAAAATGTCTGTAGTTTGGTTTATTTGACATGGAATGACCCTACATTTTAATTAATTACTTTATTTATTTATTTATTTATTTATTTTTCATTACATTTTGTCTAATCATCCCCAAAAAAAAAAAAAAAAAAAATACAATTCACTCAACTACATATTTGAATTATTATTTAATTTGATTAATAAATAAATAATAACTGTGGAAGTCCATTGTTTCTGATTGCATAATTGCAAGAAATTACAAACTGTATAAATCATAATAACTATTATTAATCTTGTATAAAATTGATGTGTGATGTATAATTTAAGGCGGATTGAAAGCTAAAAATGGCTTGTGCAGATGTGCATAATTATTGAGCAGGTTTTGTTTTACAGAGAAATTGGGCCAAAAACAAGATGTAATTCGCATTTAATAGTCAAAAAATCTATTTTTTTGATTTTATGATTTTGATATTCAGTCTCAAAATCAATATCACTACTCTTTAGTCTCTCTCGGAGTTTTCCTCCCTGCCTACAACGTCTCCATAGGAAGAGATATTTAAACTGAATGCTCATATGAATGGGATCATTTCTAAGATATATGCAATTATTTTATCAAAGGACAACTCTTATTACATTAAAGCTATCAGGGCCTGGGAAGAGGAACTTTACTTAGAGTTTGAAGATGACTAGTGGAGTAAAGTATTAGACAATGTGTGCACCTCCACTTCATGCGCTAGACTTAGTTTTATACAATTTAAAACAATTCACAGAGCTCATCTCTCAAAGGCCAAACTTTCTAAAATATATCCCAATGTTTCAGATATGTGGGATAAATGTAAACTTTCACCATCTAACCTTTGATGATATCATATGTCAAAGTCATATGTTTGTATTTTGTCCCAAGTTGCAAAACTATTGGATTACTTTCTTTAAAATTGTTTCTGATATTCTGGTGGTCAAATTAGCTGTTTGCCCTTTAATTGCTATTTTTGGTGTTCCCTTTCAGTGTCAGCCTTTAAACCGGAGACACGCTGGCATTGTGGCTTTTGCATCTCTTCTTGCTAGGCGCAGAATACTGTTTGTCTTGGACCTCCCCCACAACCCCCCTCTACTTCATTGTGGCACAAAGATTTGGTCTGTATGAATGTATAGTTTGTAATTTTTTTCTGTATTTGTATTTATTTTATTATTATTTTATTCATTTTTAAATTTTATCTTTTTTTATAGATGTTGATTGTTTTATTTGGGGATTGTTTTGTGGGTTGTTGTAAAATGTAAAACGCTATTTGAAAGAATAAAAATTCCATGATAAAAAAAAAAAGTCTATGAGAACTGGACATCTTGTAAATATGTAATTTATCAAGTGAACAATTATTATTTTTCAGTAAGAGTTACATCTCATTTTTAGGTAATTTTACCTGTAAAATAATTGCAACTTACTAATAATTACGCACATTTGAAAAGAAGCTATTATCAAAATCAAGATGCATTAATGTAAAAGCCGCAAACAAATGAATTAAAAGTAGTAGAATAATTAAATAAACAATACATTTTCCAAATCGAAATGTTCACTTTGTTCACGTTTAACATGTTTTGACAGTAAAATAGTTTAAACGAACAATAAGCTGTATAGTTTTTCCTTGCTCAGGAATAAAATCAGCATTTAAACCCAAAACTTGAAAGAAATGAAGACTCCTTGTGATAATTTTAAATATTAACTACAATTACATTACATTTATATACATTTTATCTCCATCTTGATCATTTTGGCCATATCATCAGGCAATACAAACATGCCTTCGAAAATACATTAGCAAACACTTGCTTTCAAGGCTCTAAACATTTATTAAAAATAACACAAAAGCATGCAAATCACAAAAGTTAAAGAGCAAATATCATAAATGAGAAAGATTATTTTAAACGGTGATGATATTTTGGCCTTTACAACTAACTTGTCACTTGAAATAGTACCAAAAACCAGTGTTGGCTTCCACACAATTCCTTAATGTTGTCCCAACACAAATTTGAGTTAACTTAATTGTTTTTTTTACAAATTTAAGTGGACTGAACATAAAACAATTAAGCTGTCCACAAAAATCTCAAGAATTGTGTTGATTTAGCTCGTTTTAAGTAAGTAGTTTGAACAAGCAGCATAAAATGTATTTTTTGAGTGCTCAAATCGTACTTAAATATACACAGTCGTGTATCCTAAACATTTTGCGCTTTTATGACATTAAAAATATGAAAAACATAAGCTGCAAATAACATCTTTAAACACAAACATACTAATGACGTTATATACAATATTCTGCAGACGACGGCTGTTTTAACCTCGTACAATCAATCTCTAAAACTTGTTAAATGTATATATGAACTTGTGTGTGTGCAATATGAACAGTGTGTGATAATACGTTATATAAATTAATGTCTAAAAGTATGCTACAACATATCATATTTCTGCGTTATGCTAAATTATAAAGCCAATCATACATACCAGACCATATCAACGATCACCAATCTCTGAAAGCTGTCACATTTAACACTATGGCTAATCTACTGGCTACCAGATAATGGTTTAATAACTCTCATAATTAATCTAAAACTCTGTCCTTATGATTCACCGCGACAAAACATGTAGCTCGGACGGTGGAAGGCGCGCTCATCAGACCGGAAGTGACGCCAGATCTTGCGTACTTAAAGGAGCCACGATTAATATGTCCGACTTTGTTTAAGATCGGTCTGTGATCCCTTGGACTTTGTTCTGATGTTATTGTATTGTTTATTCAAGCAATAAAAAAAGGAAAAAATAATAAATAATAAAAAAATTAATTAAAAAAATACCGCACACGCACACACACACACACACACACACACACGCACACACACACACACAACGGCTAATATGTCTGTTAAGGTTCAAGGTTAGGCAGCAAACTCCATGTCAACTTTTTTCCCATCAAACTTGTTTTGTTTTATTTTGAAATTATGTGAAACAACAACAACAACAACAACAACAACAACAACAACAACAACAAAAATACTACGTAGACGATCACCATATAACATTCATTCACTCATTTTCTTTTCGGCTTAGTCCCTTTATTAATCAGGGGTCGCCAGAGCAGAATGAACCACCAACTTATCCAGCATATGTTTTACACAGCAGATGTCCTTCCAGCCACAACCCATCACTGGGAAACACCCATACACACTCATTCATACACATACACTATGCATGTCTTTGGACTTGTGGGAAAGACTCCCGGAGAAAACCCACGCGAACGCAGGGAGAACATGCTAACTCCACACAGAAATCCCTGCTGAAAAATCCAGCTTAAACCAGCCTAGGCAGGTTGGCTGGTTTTAGCTGGTTGACCAGCCTGGTTTTAGAGGGGTTTTAGTCATTTCCAGGCTGGTTTCCAGCCATTTCCAGCCTGGTCTTAGCTGGTCAGGCTGGAAAATGACCAGCTAAATCCAGCTAAAACCAGCTTTACCAGCCTGGTTTAAGCTGGACATAGCTGGTTTTAGCTGGTCAGGCTGGAAAATGGCTGGAAACCAGCCTTGAAATGGCCAAAACCCCTCTAAAACCAGGCTGGTCAACCAGCCAAAACCAGCTAACCAGCCTAGGCTGGTTTAAGCTGTTTTTTTCTGTAGGGATGCCAACTGACCCAGCCGAGGCTTGAGCCAGCGACCTTCTTGCTGTGAGGTCACAGCACTACCTACTGCGCCACTGTGTCGCCCCTTATTCATCTATTTATTTTTTCTTTTCTTTCCTCTCTTGTTTAATCCTTGTTCTAAACCCTACTAGAAATTCAGCTTAAACCAGCCTAGGTTGGTTGGCTGGTTTTAGCTGGTTGACTAGCCTGGTTTTAGAGAGGTTTTGGCCATTTCCAGCCTGGTCTTAGCTGGTCAGATTGGAAAATGACCAGCTAAAACCAGCTTGATCAGCCTAGCCAGGCTGGGAGCCCAGCCAAAACCAGCTATGTCCAGCTTAAACCAGGCTGGTCAAGCTGGTTTTAGCTGGATTTAGCTGGTCACTTTCCTGCCTGACCAGCTAAGGCCAGGCTGGAAATGCCTGGAAACAAGTCTGGAAATGGCCAAAACCCCTCTAAAACCAGGCTAGTCAACCGGCCAAAACCAGCCAACCAGCCTAGGCTGGTTTAAGCTGGATTTTTCAACAGGGAAAGCATGTGAAACAGCCCTACTTTTGCTGTATAAAGAAACTTGACATGCTTGTTCTTGTTAATAAAGTTAGCTCATAATAACGTAACACTGTAAAGTCTGCTGTAAAGTAAAATGGCCAGCAGAGGACGCCGTTGACTTACAGTTGATGTTTCTTGGCTCTGTTGCTTCGGAATTTTTCTCCATCATTCTCCATCAAATCTAAAGTGTTACCAAAATAAAATAAACATTACAAATTGTGATTTTATGCAGACTTTAAGATGAGCGTCCAGCACTTATGTCAAGTTAGCATTTGGTCAAGATTCACCGGTTCACTCAGAGTCTTATGAGAATAAGCTCAGAAGAGGCTCACAGGTCCTGGTCTCAGATCAGATTTCAGTTTCTGACAGCTGCTCGAGTCCGACAGATGGCATCAAGCCTAAAACTCTCATTAAACAAGTGTGTGTGTGTGTGTGTGTGTGTGTGTGTGTGTGTGTGTGTGTGTGTGTGCGTGTGTGTGTGTGTGCGTGTGTGTGTGCACAGTCTTGTTGATTCAGTGTCTGTCTTTGTATGCAGGACTGACCTTTATCTTCAGCTAGTGGCGCTTATCTTCAAGACACTTTTGATCTAAGATGTTTAATTCCTCGTTCAGATTAAAAAGTAATGAAAAATCATGTTGTGTGAGTAATACAACGTAATACAACACTGCATAAAATAATGTTCTTCTTCTTGGGTTCCAGTTTATACCTGTACTGTATTACTACTGACCCTCTTTTATTGTTCAAACTGACTCCCCTTTCGTTGTGTTGGTGGCTGTTTTTGCCCCATTGACTTCCATTATAATGACATTTTTTGATCGCAAAGCCATGACAGCATATAATCATGCATTCTTGATTGTTGGTGTTTATCCCTGTTGGGAAGAGGTGAAATGTGTCATTTTTACTGTTGATCAGTAGTTGGCACCATTAACCCTTTAGATAGCCCTGTGCAAAAAAGAGTCTGGAGTTCTATGGAGTAAAACAGCAGATTATAGTGTGCGTGCAGTACTATGTTTACTATGTTCTGAGAGCTGAGCTGCTTATTTTGATTTTCTCAGAAATATCAAGGTAAGTGCTCCATTTAAAACCTGGAAACTAAGCTTTTGATATACCTTTTGATGACAATTAGATAAAAATAACTGCATATAAGACAATGGAAGTGTTTTTTTTTTGTACCTTGCATTTATGGACCCCTGAACCATAAAAAGTCATTTTATAATCCATAATAGGGGCTCTTTAACCCTTTAACAGGCATCATAACCACCTGGTTGACCTTTTATCCATAGGTTATCATTATTTTAATTGCTATCTATCAGAGTTGTGCCAGCATATTATTCAATAGAATATGTGGGACAAAAAATATATATATTTTCAAGGAGTGCACCTTAAAGGGTTAAGAAAAAGCTTTAAAAAAGAAAAGAAAAGCTGAGAACAACATCACGTTATTGTTATTTTCTCAATAATGTTGGTTAATATATATTTTAATTCAATTCAATTCTCATTTTCTATTCAGTCAATGCCATTTTTTAATTAAACTCACCGAACGGAAAGTGCCTTGAAAACCTTGATTACTCACTCATTTCCTCAAAAATAATCTAATGCTCATCAGCCTTTCTGAACGCATCTCTTGTCATCTCCAGGAGCTGTAATTGATCTTGCACTGTTCGTTATCTGTGAAGAAGTGCTGAAGGATTCACAAGTGTTTCATAATGCTGGAAACATACAGTGGCTCAGTGGTTAGCACTGTCGCCTCATAGCAAGAAGGTCGCTGGTTTGGGTCCCAGCTGGACCAGGAGGCGTTTCTGTATGGAGTTAGCATGTTCTTCCCGTGTTGGCGTGGGTTTCCTTCGACTGCTCTGGTTTCCCCGACAGTCCATAGACATGCGCTATAGGTGAATTGGATGAACTAAATTGGCCGTAGTGTACGAGTGTGTGTGAATGAGTGTTTCCCAGTACTGGGTTGTAGCTGGAAGGGCATTTGCTGCGTAAAACATATGCTGGAATAGTTGGTGGTTCATTCCACCGTGGCGATCTCTGAAACAGAGACTAAGTTGAAGGAGGAAACATATCGACAGATATGATTCTGAGTTATTTTAACCCAAATTTAGCAAAGTATGGACAAATACATATGTTTGGTTATATTTGGTCCTATAAATGGAATTTTAAAAATTGGGTTTAAAATAACCCAGCACTGAGGCAAATTCTTCAGCAGGATAGCGCTCCTTCTCATACTTCAGCCTCCACATCAAAGTTCCTGAAAGCAAAGAATGGTCAAGGTGCTCCAGGATTGGCCAGCCCAGTCACCAGAAGTAAACATTATTGAGCACGTCTGGGGTAAGATGAAGGAAAGAATCTTGATGAACTCTGGGAGTCCTGCAAGAACGCTTTCTTTGCCATTCCAGATGACTTTATTAATCAGGGATTTGAGTCATTGCAGAGATGTATGGATGCAGTCCTCCAAGCTCATGATGGAGTCAGACACAATATTCATT
The DNA here is from genome assembly GCF_903798145.1 of Danio aesculapii. Taxonomy (NCBI): domain Eukaryota; kingdom Metazoa; phylum Chordata; class Actinopteri; order Cypriniformes; family Danionidae; genus Danio; species Danio aesculapii. The sequence continues at coordinate 3,374,601 of NC_079445.1, read as the reverse complement.
CTGTTTCCACTGCAGCATGACCACATATTCTATACTGGACATTATTGAAGGTTCAGTGACCAGACTTTTGTATAAGCAGAGTCAGACCTTACTGTCCTAAAGAAATCAGTCAAAATCAAGACAGGATCATATTTTATTGTGGTAAAATAAGCGTAATCTAGAGGCCTTTGCCTTTCATATAAGACACTTCTGATACCAAGTGATCAACTAGAAGTCAAGTTATTATTGGTTGTTCCTAAAACTTGTATATGTGACAAGACTTTTGTCAGATACACTCCACCAACTGCTATTCATTCATTCCCAATCCAGTCTTGAGTCTGTAAAAACTTTTATTAATATTTAGTTAAGGCATTTCAATACAAACCATTTCACAACCCACCGTATGACAAAGATCATGTACAATAGAATCTGTTGGGAGCAAACATGCAAAATAAACAGAAACAGTAAAATGTGAAAATGCTCTCGTTTATGTTGATAATTAAAAAAAAAACGAAATTGAGAAAGAAAACAACATGTATACTACAAGTCGTTATTTTAGATATTAATAATGGCCATGATATGCTGGTTGGCCGTCAGTGCCGCGGATGAAAATAAATGATGATTGTTAAAGGTACACTATGTAACCTCTTTTTTCAGAAATATTGCAAAAAATTAAAGATTGAGCAAATACATTGCGAATCCATCTTCAGAATCATGCTTTTGTCTTGCCCTGAAACACTACGATAAGCTAATAGCATGAGCTTCTATTTAAAACACTAGGACGGACACTAGCTTGCATACATACACTGTTAAAAGTGATTAGTTACAGTACTAAAAACCGAGAAAACACTTTGGTTTCAAAGCAACAAACCTAAAAAAGGAGTAAAGCAATTATAAATGTTAAGTTGACTTGATTTTTTTATAATTATGCACAGATTAACTTAATCATTTTAAAGCAACATGTTTACTCACTTTTAATAATTAAAATCAAACAATCACTTTAAAATAACCTGTTTACACACTTTTTAAGGTAAAGTCAGCAAATCACTTTTCACAGTGTCCATCATTAAACCAAAAGATGCCATATTCATTAAAAAAAACATGTAAGAAAATTAATATCGTATCAGCAAGTGAGAAATATTGACCTGAAATAGTGCCTTTACAAAATGTACATTTTCAGGGTCCATATTAATAGCTAGAGAATGCATATTCAAACCTAAATGGCGCAAATGTGCACCTTTTGAAAAACAATCACCTCAGTTTTTTTATTCGAGAGCATGGACCACACAAACACAAAAGCAGAGTGTACAAGCAAAAACTATACAAGCCTCTCAGCAGGCACAGGACGTCATAAGACGTTAATATTAGGTTAGATTTAGGTCATGATGTCGGGTGACCAAAATTCAATGTCTAGCCAGCATCTAATGACAACCTTATTTTGACGTCCAATAATGACGTCAAATGATGTTAAAATTTTGTTCATTTTAGGTTGTGTTGGACAGTGACCAAAATCCAATGTTGAGTCAACATCTTAAACCAACGTCATATTGATGTCCAATACTGGTATGGCAACCAAAATCCAACGTCTGATAGACGTCATAGTGGTAACGTTCACACAACATAAAGCTGTAACATCATAAGATGTTGATATTTGATTGATTTTAAGTTGTGTTGGAAAGTGACCAAAATTTAACGTCGAGCCAACATCATTAACCAATGTCATACTTACGTCAAAAACTGACATTTATTCGACAGCTTGGGCAACCAAAATCCAACGTCTGATAGATGTCATAGTGGTAACGTTCACACAACATAAAGCTGTAACATCATTAGACGTTGATATTTGGTTGATTTTAAGTTGTGTTGGAAAGTGACCAAAATCCAACGTCGAGCCAACATCATAATCCAATGTCATACTGACGTCAAATACTGACATTTATTCGACAGCTTTGGCAACCAAAATCCAACGTCTGATAGATGTCATAGTGGTAACGTTTACACATTATAAAGCTGTAACATCATTAGACGTTGATATTTGGTTGATTTTAAGTTGTGTTGGAAAGTGACCAAAATTCAACGTCGAGCCAACATCATTAACCAATGTCATACTGACGTCAAATACTGACATTTATTCGACAGCTTTGGCAACCAAAATCCAACGTCTGATAGATGTCAGCAGTAACGTCCACACAATGTCAAGCCGCAACATCATTAGATGTTTATAATTGGTTGATTTTAGGTTGTTTCGGAAAATGACCAAAATCCAACATCATATTGATGTCAAATACTGATATTTATTTGTCAGCTATGGCAACCAAAATTCAACATCCGATAGACGTCATAGTGGTAACATCCACACAACATCTAGCTGTAACATCATTAGACATTGACATTTGGTTGATTTTAGGTTGAACATTGACGTCGGCCTGATGTTGGGTGCTGACATCAACCTGATTTTCATTTCCAAACAAAATGCAACATCCCCATGATGTTGGAGTACAACGTCAATCTGACATCATGTTGACGTCCTGTGCCTGCTGAGCTGTAATAAACCCTGAATCAACATTGACTTGGCTTAGGATTTAATTCTGACCCAAAATGCCTCTTACTTGCTCAACAAGTAAGATATGTTATGTTGTCTTGTAGCTCGGTGACACGTTTGTTGACTGAAGTTATTTCTATATTGTGAGTTGTAGTGCTGTGCTGCATTTATTTTGAAGATTATAAACCTAAAATTCATAAAATAAAGAATGTCTTTAGCTCTGTAGTATGCTAGTACCATTCATTTAAAAACATCAATATTTCCAATAACTTAACAATGGGATTACTTATTGGTGTAGATCAGGGATGGGCAAACTCGATCCTGGAGGGCCGGTGTCCCTGCATAGTTTTGCTCCAACCCTAATCAAACACACCTGCTTGTAGCTTTCTAGTGATCTTAAAGACACTAATTAGGGTGTTCAGGTGTGTTTGATTAGTGTTGGAGCAAAACTCTGCAGGGACACCGGCCCTCGAGGATCGAGTTTGCCCATGCCTGGTGTAGATGATATCTTAAAAAAAATTAATTCCATTTCATTTCATTCCTCCACAACACGCAAGCAGTTTTATTTATTAACCGCCCTGGCCAAAAGTTTCATAGTGTACCTTTAACATATATATTGTATATTTTGTATATATATATAAATATAAAAAAACATCCCAACATACCTACAGAAATAGCAAGAGAAAACAAACCCAATCGGTCCACGAAACTTCAGGCCATACATGCACAAGTATTGTGATGAAAACAGTCTCTACAGTATGTTACATGTGGACGGATGCACGTAACGTATGTGTAACAGGTCCTGTGCCACACACTTCCTGTAAAACACGTATACATACATTCTCTACACTGTCAACCCTATTATTTGCAGAATTTAATGGCTTATCATACATTCCTGGTAGGAACAAAAATAAAAGGATTTTTCTCTCATCTGTTTTTTACAGCATCGTCTAGAGAAAGGGAAACAAATAGATCATTTAAAGTGCTCCTGTAATGTTTCAGAGAAATGAGGAAAAATGGAAGATTGTAAACTTTTTTGTTGGTCCACACTGGAAAACGTAGTAAAACATCACACAAGTGTACTTACAATTCTCAATTCTCGCTGACCACTGCGGTGAAAGTGTGTTCAGTTCAGTTTTAACACTTTGAAATGCAAAAGAGTGCATAGAAAATCTAATAATATAAGAATAACAACAACAGGAAACTCTTAAATGAAATCCATGAAGCTTACTCAAAATTGCATTAATGTTTCACTGTCAAAATTTTTGTGAAATTTAGTAAACAAAACAAAACAAAACAAAACAAAACAAAACAAAACAAAACAAAACAAAACAAAACAAAACAACTTTTAGTGACGCGTCTTTTTCGTTCTCCAATCAAATGAAAGCAGAGGCGGGGTTTCCGTTGAAGTGACAGCAGTGTTTGTGTTGTCAAGACAACTACCGAGACTTTTAAAGATTGGAGAGACTAGCGGTTGCTGTTTTGAGTTATCCGGAGCTTTATGACTTCACAAATCTTGAACATCACAATAATATTAAATGTTAAAATTATACCAATACCAACAGCAACACTCGCGCATAAAACACAGGTGATTCAGTTGTTGCCTAGCGACATAAAAAGCACACTGCACTTCTCTTTTTCTTGTCAACAGAAAGGCATTGCGGTGCGCTTCGCATTTTTGGAAGGTAAAAGCGCGTTCGGTGGGATCGGCCCCTTATTCAGTCATTCTTGACTTAGAGTTGAAATTATTTCTTATCTCAGTGTGGTCAGTTTAAGCAGACATAGCAATACAAAAAAAAAAAAAAAAAATCAAGAAATGGTTTTGTTTCATGTTTATACTGTATATGAATGTCAAATTAACCCCTACACAATAGGGTTTATTATTATCATCATTTTACCCAAGAGAAATTTCTTTTATTGGATTTTTATATAAATATCTGACAGTTCACTTTTTTGTTTTTGAGTTTTGAGGTCAGATTGCTTGAAAACCAACGAGAGTCAATTTGAAAATTGGTATTATTATTATTATTATTATTATAATATTTTAACCGGTTACTTTACAATTGTGTGTAAGCCACAATTGCATGGCATGGTAACTTTTTGTCTTAGTGGCTAAATCGTATGATATCATTTGTACAATTTAATATGATTTGCCTAACCCCCAATGACGGTAGGGTTTAGGGGCGGGGTTTGGTGCTACTCCTCCTTTAAAAAAAAAACAAAACATACATACATACATACATACATATATATATATATACATATATACATATATATATACATTTTATATATATATATATATATATATATATATATATATATATATATATATATATATATATATATATATATTAGGGTGTTTTCCGATATTAATATTCATTCATTTTCGTTTCGGCTTAGTCTCTTTATTCATCAGGGGTTGCCACAGCGGAATGAACCGCCAACTTATCCAGCATATGTTTTACACAGCGGATGCCCTTCCAGCTGCAACCCAGTACTGAGAAACACCCATACACTCTAGCATTCACACACATACACTACGGCCAATTTAGCTAATTCAATTCACCTGCACTGCATGTGTTTGGACTACGGGGGAAACTGGAGCACCCGGAGGAAACCCCCGCGAACACGGAGTGAATATGCAAACTCTACACTAAAATGCCAACTGACCTGGCCGGAATTCGAACCGGCAACCTTCTAGCTGTGAGATAATCGTGCAACCCACTGCACCACCGTGACGCCCTGAAGAAATAATATTTTGAATTCAATGTTCTGTAAAGGAAAATAAAACCGGACAGCGATGCAGTCATCAAAATGCATGACATGGCTTGCAGCGATGATGTTTACACTGCTGTCAGATCTCCGATTATGGAATATGCAAAAAGCTTGAACCTCTTTTGTGTGCTTTTCTAGATAGCATCTCATGTGCTAATTCACCAGATCCAAGCTTTTTCAGCAGATATTACAAGAACAATGGCATCGCTGCCAGTAAAAAAAGAGGGAATTAATGTCACTGACTTTACAAATAACAAAGAACTGATGAATAGTTTAAAAAGCATCCAGTTCCTTTTAAATAAAGGTGATTAATTTGAAGCCACTGAAATGCCTGAAGACAATTGCGGTGTGATTTCAGAGAAATATCCTATTCATCCAACATCAACGGCTCCCGTGGATATCTCTGAACCCTCTTTGCGATGTAAACATGCTTTTTATTGCAAATTATTCACTTGTAATGTTTTACCACTTTTCCCAAACCAAAATGAGGCAGCTAGGCTTTTAGTTAAGTGTGAAACGGTCTTATAATTACAAAGAGTGTGTATAAAACATCCTAAAACGCTAGATTTAGAAAATGCTCCCCAATGTTGGATTGATTTCCGTGTAATGGAGGTCTAACCAAGCCTCTGCGCATTAAAATCCTTAGATGATATGCATAGTCAAACTAGTTTTGGGCATCTGCACAGGGTGTCATTTGGGATGAAGGTTTAGCAGCTTGGTTTTGTGTCTCTTTAAAAGTAGTAATCTTTCCAATGATTATCTTGAGGGCTATACATTTTTTATTAACGTGATATATGCAATGCTATCTCACGGCAATTCGTAACATTTTATGAAAGCGTACAATCTAATTCGTACAATTTAGATTTGCTCATCCCCCAATGATGGTTGGGTTTAGGCATGGGGTTTGGTGCCACGCCTCCTTTCAAAAATCGTACAATTTCATATGACTCGACCACGAAATTCGAATTCGCCTGAATTAGCCATTAAACTAACAAAATGTAAAATAGTTACGTTGCCTCATGAGATCAGGCTGGATATATGGTGTTTAAAAAATGATTGGTTAATCAATCTGAAACAAAACGTGTAATTTAATCGAACACGCAAGCAAATAATAAAAAACTGGAGAAAATCAACTGATTTAAAGGTGCAGTCTGTAAGATTGATCACCTAGTGGTTGATCTTGGTATTGCAGTCCAATTTCAAAATATTTATTTTGATTTGTTTATGTTTTTTTTTATATTAATATGTTTTTTTTTTAATCCAGCCCCTCCTCTTCTGATTCGACGCAAACTTGGGTTGCCAGATTGATTCTTTCACTGCAAGCTGCTCAGCTAATGTTTATGTTTGTAATATTTATGTTGTTTGCTAATTAAAAATGACCTAATGTGGATTTTAAAAACTCTAAAGCTGCGGTCACACTGGGCTTTTCCTCCCATAGACTTCCATTCATACGCACGCGAATGCGTCAGACCGGAAACGCAAGGTCATGCGTCAAGTTTCGCATGTCGCTGCGGTGCAAAGTTCAAGCTTGGTGAACTCTGACCTGCGAAATCGCATCATTTGACTGCGTGAGACCAATCGAGGATCAAAACAGCACCTCTCTGGACAGAAATTTAAAACATGTAGCAAATCTTGTTTAATCCCGCCCCTTTCGCAGAGCCGTACGACAGAATTTCTCCCACACAAAGCCCGGTGTGACCGTAGCTTAAATCTGTGTCTCGTTTTGGAGGTTGCTACTGTCTTCCGGAGGTCACATTTTCGCCTGTACTCGCATACATTGAGTCAGCCTTCAAGACGGAAATGAAATACGCTCTTTTCCGCCAAAGCAACCTGGGGTGCTGAAATACAACTGGCTAAACTGGCAGTGGGCTGGTTATAGAGTCCAAAACAAAGGCTGTGTCCAAAATCACCTACTACTCAGTAGGTACTGCATTTAAATGTACTACTCGACCATTAAAAAAGTACTCTCTACACAGTATGAATGTATGAATGAAGGACATACTACATTTGCAATTTTGTCATGATCACGTGACCTACCCACGTCAGGTGTGGCGCTTCACTCTCATTCATGAATTCTCTCATGAAGCATTATGGGATAGCGTAGCGTCCATGGGATGTGCACTTCAGAATCTTAAGTAGTAGGTCATCAGGGTACTTCTCACATAGTTTTTCAAATTCTATGAATTCGGACGTACTTCTCTGCTCGCAAACTGTTTTTAACGTACTATATAGTATGGAAGTATGCGATTTTGGACGCAGCAAAGGACAATCCGACATGGAACGCACATTTTCACTTTACCATTGTTTTTCAGATAAACAGATATGTCATTTAGCATGTTTCTCAAACATCTATGGTGGTAATATGCTTTACAAGAGCTAAGAACTTACATGCCACACCTTTAAATCAAATTTAATCACTATTTTGAAATTTAATAAACACAAAAATAGGTAATAAAATGCATTAATGGGGATGAAAATGCAGTGATATTTATTAATGTGATTTATTTAATTATTTAATAAAATATTTAATTAATTAAACAGCAAATAAGAATAGTATAACTTACTTTAAAAACACAGACTTAAAAAGTAAAAACAATCATGTTATTTGAAATCAATACAAATTTATTAAAACGAGGTGAACGAGCAAACAAAACAAAATAAAATGGGTGAAACAGGATTGGGATGCTTTGATGCTCTATAGGTTGGCAGAACACACATCTGGAGATAATGTGCAGGCGAAGGTGCAGTCAACAAGGCTAAATGCGCATGGTTATTATATCCAGACAGGACTGTAATGCGCTCCATTACACCATCTCCTCCATTCAGCCCTGTACTGGCGGAGATCAGATGCATCAGGCACTCTCGTTTGATCAAAAGCCTCTCCACTAGATTGAATTGGTGAGCGAACTATGGCTATGGAGTGTGTGACACTAATTCTGAGGGCTTATTTCTGACCACATCACCCGTGTTGCACAAAAAAGCCCCTCTGCATTCCTACAGAAGTGTATGTACTGCAAACAATGATTTTGTTAGCTTTTTTGTTGTTGTCCTGTACAAACGTCTAAACATTCTGATAAATATTTACTTCAGAAGTCGAGTTAGAGTCAATTTAAACTTACCAAATGTGAAAATATGTGCCAGTGGGTTTTTTTTCTTGTTAAAAAAATACAATCATTTACAATACAGTACAAATACAGATCTATTTTTAGAAAATGAAAACCCATTAAATCACAGAAGTGACTGTAAAATTCTGCTTTTCACCTCATATTGAAACTATTACAGCATATCAGGTGCAAAATAGCTTGTTAAATAGGAGACGTTCATATCTTTACTCTTCATATGTACCAGACATTCTCTGGAAAAATAAAAAAATGCTAAAATATTAATAATTTTGAGCTAATTTTAGAAAACAAAAACCATTAAACCACAGAAGTGACTGTAAAATTCTGTATTTTTCCTCCTACTGCAACTATTAAAGCATGTCAGGTGCAAAATAGCTTGTTAAATAGGAGACGTTCATATCTTAACTCTTCATATGCACCAGACACTTTCCTACAAACACTCAGCAAAAACAAAAAAATGCTAAAATAACTTGTTCCTGCCATTGTAATTTGCTCTCTGGGGATTGGAAGTGCTTCTTTTATCTTAATTTGTAAGTTGCTTTGGATAAATATTATGTGTCAGGTGCAAAATAGCTTTTATTAAGTGTTAAATAGGGCACACACTCTTTCCTCTTCGTACGCACCAGACACTTTTCTACAAACACTTTAGCAAAAACAAAAAAATGCTAAAATATTAATAATTTTGAGCTAATTTTAGAAAACAAAAACCATCAAATCACAGAAGTGACTGTAAAATTCTGCTTTTCACCTCCTACTGCAACTATTAAAGCATGTCGGGTGCAAAATAATCAGGTGTTAAACAGGGAACATGCTCTTTTCTCTTTGAATGCACCAGACACTTTCCTACAAACACTCTGCAACCCCACCCCCCCCCAAACTAAATTAACTTGGACATGATAACTTTAAAGAATATATTAATAATTTTGAGCTATTTTTAAGAATCTTGGGTCCATGATGGTTTCAGTAGGCCTTCTGCAGTATTAGTGATGATTGGGATGCAGCTCAACAGATGATTCATGTGAAAAATCGACCTTCTGCCACTTTTCCAAATAATCAACTAGAAGTCAAGTTAGTATTTGCTGCTCTTACAACTGGGATTAATGACTTTTGTCAGGTCACACACACATATATATATATATATATACATATATATATATATATATATATATATATATATATATATATATATATACATATATATATATATATACATATATATATATATATACATATATATATATATATATACATATATATATATATATATATATATATATATATATATATATATATATATATATATATATATGTTTAAATATAATATGTGTAAATATAGTTGAAGTCAGAATTATTTGGCCCCAAAGTCATGTTTCTGCATTAAAATTCTATCAAAATTTAGTGAGATTATATTTAAGATGCCAGTGTGGTCATAAAAATAAAAGGTTTAATTTTCCATTGATAGATATAATTCTTGTACTCAAAAACAGACTTCCTTCAGTGATTCCTGAAGTAAATATTTCTTGATTTAAGAATGTTTAGATGCTGGAAACAAGACTAAAATACCACGCAAGAAAACAATTCAGAGCTGATTATTTCAGTTGTGCTTCAAAACTGACTTGAGGTGTGTGTAAAAATGTGTAAAAAATAATGCCGTTCTCATCACACATGCATGCTTTCCCAAAACCCCGAATGAATATCAAAGAACGTTTCTCCACAAGCGATGCTCAACATAATAAACCCGCACTGACACAGGTCTGACCTGATACCAAATGAAAGCCATACAGATCTAAAAAAAACCAAACGTCACTGAAAACGTGCACACGCTAGTTTACGGATGCGGAGTAAGGTCAAATGTCAGAGTAGGGCACACTTGTCCTGGTACACTGAAACAGTCACGGACAGGCACAAGTTTGAAACCACAAACATCACCTTTCATCATCCTCTCGCCATCTCGTCCACAAAATAAGAAACAGTCACAGGCCAAGATATAGATATTTTGAAACCAAAACAAACAAAAAACGCTGCCCTTGGGTCCATCCCAGGAAAAAATGAGGGCAGAAAAATATAAAGCGCACAAACAGAGACGCCACTGTACCTCGAGTGTCTCGGAGAGTTCAAACACTGGGAGCCGTACCCAGAAGTGAGACCACGATTCCAGAGAGAGAAAGCTGAGTGTGAGGTGCTTAGATCTGTGTGTGGTGTGTGTGTCCTGGAGGTGTGTATGGAGGCGGCGCCGGATTGGGTTTGATTCCTCGGCTCTTCATGTAGGAAATGAACTGGTCAGGAATTTCGGCCAGAACGTCTTTGGCCAGTCGCGCCATACTCAACACGTGGTTCCCCGTCCGGTCCATGTAATCCCGGAACGGCACAAACTGTGAGGGGCAAGAAACAAAGTGCACATTTATTAATCCATCCATCTATCCATGGTAATATCTATCCTTCCATCTATCCGTGTACGGTAATATCCATCCATCCATTCATCCCTGGTAATATCTATCCTTCTATCTATCCATCTATGGCAATATCCATCCATCCATCCATCTATCCATCCATCCATCCACCCATCCATCCATCTATAGTATTATCCATGCAGCCATCCATCTATGGTAATATCCATCCATCCAGCCATGCTATTATTCATCTTTCTATTCATCCATCCATGGTAATATCCATCCAGGGTCAGACTGGGACAGCATTTTCAAATAGGAGAAGTTATTGAAGGTCAGGCTAAAGTGAATAGCGGGTGGGGTGGGTGGAGAAGCACGATGTTTATCTGCATCCATTCATCCATCCATGTATGCTATTATCCATCCTTCCATCCATCTATCCATCCACCCATCGCAATATCCATCCATCCATCCATCTATGGTAATATCCATCCATCCATCCATCCATCCATCCATCCATCCATGTTAATATCCATCCATCTATGGTATTATCTATCTATCCATCCATCCATCCATCCATCCATCCATCTATGGTAATATCCATCTATCCATCCATCTATGGTATTATCCATCCATCCATCCATCCATCCATCTAAAGTAATATCCATCCATCTATCCATCCATCTATGGTAATATCCATCCATCTGTGGTAATATCCATCCATCCATCCATCCATCCATCCATCCATGTTAATAATTATCTATCCATGTATAATAATATTTATCCATCCATCCACCCATCTATGGTAATATCCATCCATCCATATTAATATCCATCCATCCATCCATCCATCCATGGTATTATCCACCCTTCCATCCATCTATACATCCATCCATGGTAATATCCATCCATCCATCCATGTTAATATCCATCTGTCTATCCATCCATCCATCCATCCATCCATCCATCCATCCATCCATCCATCCATGGTTTTATCCATCCATCCATCCTTCCTTCCATCCATCCATCCATGATAATATCCATCCATCCATCCATCCGTCTATGCATGCATCTATGGTAATATCCATTCTTCCCTCCATCCATCCATCCATGGTAATATCCATCCTCCCTTTCATCCATCCATGGTGATATCCATCCTTCCATTCATCCATGGTAATGTCCATCCATCCATCCATCCATCCATCCATGGTAATATCCATCCTCCCTTCCATCCATCCATCCATCCATCCATAGTAATATCCATCTATCCATCATCCATGGTAATATCCATCCTTCCATCCATCCATTCATGGTAATATCCATCCTTCCATCCATGGTAATATCTATCCTTCCATCCAAGGTAATATCCATCCTTCCTTCTATCCATCCATCCATCCATCCATCCATCCTTGTTAATATCCATCCATCCAACCATCCATCGCAGTTTTGATTCTTCAGCAAAACACAGAATAGAATACAGCACACTCAAAAAGCTACTCATTTAAAAGGAGCTAAAAGAACTAAATTCTTGATTGTAACACCTTACTTGTTTTATATTCAATCCACATAAAGTTGTACAAAACTAATGAGGTAACCTAATCCCTTCATGTAGTCCCAGCACAAATCGACTGTGTGGAATCCAGCATTTTTAACAGTGTATCTCTGAACAGAATCAAACTTTTACCCTGTTTACGAATCCAAACAAACTAGTCCCCAACTAAGGCATTGCAATAACAACTTGGCTTTGATTAAATACGATTAAAACCTTCTATTAAAAAAAAATCACAACATGAAAGAAAGAAAAACTAAATGAAAATAAATGAGGAATAAATTCAGCACTTTCCGAGCTTTCAAGAAGAAAAAAACTTGACACAATATTCACAATAGACTGGCATAAAATTTCATAAGGCTGTGATATTCAACCCGTCTTCTCCATTACTTTCTAATCAAAGAGTCCTGAAAAAGTTGTTGTCATTATCGCTTTTAAATTTGATGGTAAAATCCATTATTAATATGCAACAATAAAAGAGTAACACATTTTCTGATCATTTCAAAAAGATCATCTGACACTAAATACAATATTCATTTGTTAGTATATTAAATTTAAGGTCCCACTTTATATTAAATGGCCTCAACTAATTTGTACTGATAATTTATTCCAATGTACTCATTGTATAAATACATGTTTTACACTCTACTTATTCTTGATTAAATTCCTGCACGTAATTACATCTCTAATTAATTTCTCTAATTACCTTTATAATTACACTGCTGACCATCCCTTACACCTTAACCCATCCCTAATCCTACACACACCACCAAACATTTACCTAACCTTGCCCATATGCCACATCAAGAACACCACAAGTGTTCTGCAATACATTATGTACATTAATTCAATTGTATTTCTGTAACTAATTAAGGCCACTTAATATAAAGTGGGACCAATTTTAATTCATTTTGAAGACCCCGTTCAGTGATCACTGCAGTAATGCTTTCCATGCTTGGTGTTATCTAATCCTCCATTCATTCCACCGTCCATTCGACACATATTTGTCATCCTCACATCAACCATCCACCGTTTATACTTTCAATACATCAAACCTTCCCCAAGGTCAAAAATCCATCAATATAAACACTGTTCATTCATCTACCCATACATTCATCCTTCATCCATCCACAAATCTGTTCACTTTATCATCGTTCACATCATCTCTTCCAGCATAAAACAAGGTAAACTTGTCTCAGGAGTGAACTCTCTTCACTTTGCTGCCAGAGATATTCTTATTACTACTAATGACAGGTTGCATTCACAGGGGACCTGCATAATGAATTGCTTTATAATAATGTGGGTTATGGCGTGGAGCTGTTACACGAGGCCTCGGTTCCACAGTGACTCAATCGGTAATTAAAATTCTCACGCTTAATGGATTTGATTGCTGGAAAAAAAGAGACACGGGGTGACAAGTCACAGCTATTTAAAACCTGAACGTTAACATGGCATGCTTGTAGCTTAAACAAGCTTTAAAAGAAAGGGAAAGCAGACTGCTGTACGGAGTCACCTGGACAATGTCTCGCTCTGCTAATTTTCCTCTTGAGGAGATCCTGATGTCGTCGCCATCCAGCTCAACCATAGCTGTGGGGAAAAGACAAGGTATTAAAGTAATTGAATGAGCTGATGATCATAATTTGTGTAAATTTGGTAACCCTTTAATTTGTTAGAAGGCCATTTAATGCTATTTTCAAGAGTTCCCACTTAGATATGCTTGGCGTATGAAGCAGGTTTGGCATGCTGTCCCGGGAGAGAACCCTGAGCTCGGAGATATTTGAGCCCAGGGCTCCCGCCCGGTCGATAAGCATATCAGGAGATCCGAGATCAGGTAGGTCTCGAGAGCTCCCCCTTTAAAAAAGGGAGGAAAAGGAGGAGATGGGGTGGAAGGGGGGATTCTTCCAAACGAAGATAGAGCAGTAGGGAGAAAATGATCCATTTATAGTAAACTAGGATCACTCTGATTGGATTATTACTGATTACAGATGAGCGGCCAGACGTGCTCAATCATATCACGTGCTCCTCTCGAAATTATTTTATGAAACTTCACTTAAAAAGTCACTATTTTGTTTGTTGGGTTATTCAACACAATCTCACGGCAATTCGTAACTTTTTGATTTAGCGGCTAATTCTAATGAATTCCTACGATCTAATTCGTACAATTTAGTACGATTTGCTCATCCCCCAATGACGGTTGGGTTTAGGGGTGGAGTTAGGTGCCACGCCTCCTTTTTAAAATCGTACAATTTCACACGATTGAACTTTTACGAATTCGTACGAATTAGCCACTAAATTGACAAAACGTAAAAAAACTATCGTTTTCTCGTGAGATCAGGCTGGGTTATTCATTTCATTCATTCATTCATTTTCCTTCAGCTTAGTCCCTTGTTTATTAGGCGTTGCCACAGCAGAATGAACCACCATCTATTCCAGCATATGTTTTATGCAGCGGATGCCTTTTCAGCCGCAACCAGGTACTGGGAAACACCCATACACACGCACTCATACACTAATGCTGTGTTCACACCAGATGCGTTACATGCGAATAAATTGCGTTATTCACGGAAAAATAGACACGTAAACATTTTGAGTTTTCTCACTTTATTCCCGCTTAAAATTCACTTCACTATAGATGCGGATTCGTAGGCAGGGCATCTGTCTGATGACTTTAGCTTCATACCGGAGCACCCGGAAGAAACCCACATGAACATGGGGAGAACATGTAAACTCCACATAGAAATGCCAGCTGTCCCAGCCGGGACCCAAACCAGCGACCTTCTTGCTGTGAGGCGACAGTGCTAACCGCTGAGCCACCATGCAACGATTCATTTCCATATATTCTATTTATTTTTTTTATATAGGTGTACTTTTAAAGGAACCCAAAGTTAATGTTCTGAATGTATGTGCTTCTTCATATTATCACATGCTCAACCGTAGCTTTTAGTTGAATGATTGGAATGCGAAAGTTGCAGGAGTATTGTGCTGATAAAGAGTTGAGTCTATGAGCAATAGGATTCTACCAAACAAACTGTTTAGAGCAGGGGTGTCCAAACTCGGTCCTGGAGGGTCGGTGTTTTGGAGAGTTTAGCTCCAACCCTTATCAAACACGCCTAAACCAGCTAATCAAGCTCTTACTAGATATACTAGAAACTTCCTGGCAGGTGTGTTGAAGCAAGTTGGAGCTAAACTCTTCAGGACACCGGCCCTCCAGGACCGAGTTTAGACACGCCTGGCTTAGACCAATGATTAAATACAACGCTTTCTCATCTGTTTGTATGCCTGTATAAAAACTGGCCTTGAAGGACTGCCCTTTGAGCAACCCTTACTGCAAGAACATTAAATGAATCTTCCTGAGTCTTGGAATAATGTTTGATCCTGACAGCGTGATATGAATTCAGTCCAATCTGTCAGGATTGTGATGTTCTTTGTGTTTATATCTGCGTGGTTTCTCTCGGAGCACATGGTTTTTGTTTTGACTGGTTTCCACGTGCTTTGCTGTCCTTGTCGCATCCTTTCCCACCCTCTTGTTATCTCATTCATTATCTCATTATTATTCCTCAGTGCCGTTACCTGTAGCTTCTTCAGCACTCCTCTATTTAGCTTCCTCTTGTTCCCTATCTTAATAAGGCCATCTTGTGTGCTCATTTAATCATTCTGTGTTTAATCTTGTCCTGTCATGTTTTGTCCTGGGGCTTTGGGAGTTCCGTTTTTTTTTTTTGTCTCTGCCAGGCTGTCTACTTGCTGTTACTCTGTCCCAAAGATCTCAGCTCTCCCTGGATCACGTTCACCTATTCCCAGCACGATTGTCAGCTTTCTTGCCAGCTTCTCTGCTGATGGTCGCTCTGCAGAACTGTTTCCAGTATCCTGTCTGTTGCCTTGCAGGACACTTTCTGTTTTTTTGTGGTGTGTTGACGTTTTGGTGCTATCTCCTTTATTTGAGGAATTAACACATGTTTTGTTGATCCCCTGCCATTGAATTTGTCCTGACAAAATGCTCTGACCAAAGATGGATTCAGAAGGGGCACACCAAGTCAGAAATAGGGTAGCAAAGTAGGGCATCCCACCTGGTTAACTACTTCCTAGGAGGTTGAGATCCTGATGGCCCAAGTTGCTAAACTCAATGCCTAGATCAAGGAAATCAGGGGATCACAGATCACGGGCTGCCATTTCCATTGATTACGAGGCAGAACCAAATGCTAGTACTTTACCAACCAATGATGAGGATCCAAACTGCTTTCCCTTCCAAATGCTTTCTGGTCTTTGTCCTCCAGCCACATGGCTTTATCACAGAGGATTCTAAGGTGGTGTTTACATTACTCTCCTAAAGGTAAGGGACCACGACTGGGCTGTGTGGGATGCACATGCTCTATTTTGTGCCATGTGTGAAGACTTCGAGGCTAAGATGGTCAAATTATTTGATCGATCAACCCAGGTTCTCAGTTGAAAGGCTAAATTGGAACGGCTGCTCAATTACAAACTAATCTGGCCAATTTGCCAATTAGATTTGCCAATTTTAGATTTTCTTTTAAGAAGTTTCGATTAGTCCGCCTGTCGGGTTTTGGAGACGTATGCATCACCATATGGGGCATAAGAATATGACGTGTATTAGGATATAACTCAGTTTTTTACCACACTTCATTATTATTGTTCATTTATTAATTTGCTGGAAATTAGAACTGAATTTAGAAATAGTTTTGAAAGAAATCTTTGCGCTTAACAAACAAAATTAAATATGTCGGTTAATGGATGTCTTCAGTGGAGTTAGTACAACACCATTTCCTTACACCACCAAAGTAAAGGAGTAAAGTAAAGAGTAAAAATAAAGTAAAGAGAAAGTAAAGAGGCCAAATGGAGGAGGATCATTCTTTATGTTCGCGCTGCAGATGCTCTGTTTAACTGTTTTCTTGCTAGTGAAGCGTTCAGTTTATCCACTTACAAAGTCTGTCATGTAAATAGCAATTGCGCCATGGCGTGACGCAACTGACTCTTAAAGGGAATGGGAGATGAGACTCTGATTGGTTTTATACATGTTATGCTCAAAACACACATAGCTCATTAGGAGAATAAGCACAACCCTGTTAGACCATGCGCCGAGGCGCACACCGTATTTTTCCATCCTCAAAATAGCAAAAGTGAATTCGGACACACCCTTAATGCTTTTGCATCATGCATTTTAGACTTTGTGCTTAGATCATTAAAATAGAGCCCTAAATCTGAAAGTACATCGTATTTAAAACTATTGATTCGTCAAGGAAAGAGTCGACTCATAGGCGAATGAATGATTCATTTTGTTTTCCTTTTTTTTTTTGCCTGCTAGTATCGACGTCGATACAAGACATCACCAAATAGGTTATATTAAAGTATTCCCGAGAATATAATTTCTTTAAATTTTTGTGCTTGGTGTAAACAGCTCTTTACTGTGTAGATTGAACCTCTTTGGTAAGAACTTTTATTAGAGGTATGCGAAGACTTTTGATAAATAAAAAAGTTTTGCTGTAGATTTGCTGTAAATAACAAACATGTCAAAGGAATGCTTTGCCGTATTATTCTCTGCTAATTTGCTTTATGTGGGTGTTACCTTTAATTTAACATTAAACGTCACACTCCATTTTAACTAAGAAAGAAGTTATAAGGTTACCAACCAAAATATGTCAACGCAAAAGACAAAATAATATATATATATATATTTAAAATTTTCCATTTATCATATGCATAGTTCTGAATTCAATTGAAAAGGGTCAAGCTATGTGTCTCAGATCTATTAAGGCCATCATTTACTCCATATCCTCCTGCTCTAG
>NC_079445.1:3316449-3353949 GCF_903798145.1 Danio aesculapii | reverse complement strand
TGGATGGATGGATGGATGGATGGATGGCTGGATGGATGGCTGGATGGATGGATGGATGGATGGATGGATGGATGGATGGATGGATGGATGGATGGATAGATAGATAGATAGATAAACAATAAATTCAAAAGAGAGACATTACCGTCAATTTGACATATTCAAAAGATTCTGTGAAAATGGCATTTACTCTAAAAATGCTGTTCAGTCAAAGTATTTCAGTGATTCAGAGATAAATAAAACAAACAACTTGCAACTTGTTGCAAACAAGTTATATGGGTTGAATTTAAAGATAATAAATTGAGTAATGTTCAGCTTAATTTGTTTAAATTCAGACCAAATAAATTGTTTATAACCACTTAACTTAAAAAAATGAGTAAATCCAAGAAATCATCTTTGAATTTTTTTTTTCAGTGAAGATGCTGATGTGGATGAAATTAGTGATTGACTTTTAAAGGGGTGGTCTACTACAATATCATATTTTAAACTTTAGTTGATGTGTAATGTAGCTGTGTGAACATAAACAACATCTCTGAATTGCTCACAGTTCAATGCAAAGGGAGACATTTGCTTTTACAGAGTTAGCTTAGCAAAGCCTAGCGAACAAAGTTTGGGGACTACAAAAAAATAGATCCGGGCTAATGAAATCATAAATCCTTCACAAATGCGCATCACCCTGCACAGCCAAGGAGCGTAATATTATAGCAGAGAAAGCTCAAATTGACATTTTCCCTCTGATTCAGGCTCGAACTGATACGGCTAACAGCTACACTGACTGACGGTGTTTACACAGCGCAAAAGCGCGTGCTTGTGGAGGCATGACGCTTTTCCTGGTGACGTGGCGCCCATCTGTGAATCACAGCACATTATGTTAGCTGACCAATCAGAGCCTCTTGAGAGCGAGCCTTTTGGAGGATCTAGGAAATATGATAGTCGTTTCATGTTAGCTGAGTAGCTGTATATAATCAAAGTAAGATATATGAAAAAACAACATGATTTTCTACAAATGAAGCATGAACACACAATGCTTTGCATCTTATAAACCCAACCAATCCTTAAAAATACACTCTGGACCACCCCTTTCACTGATTTGTTTAGCATTCTTTATATTGCAGTTTATTAAATATTATTCAATGACTTATACGTTGTATAAATAATAGTAGTCATTAATAAATAGCAGAACATTGTGGCATTCAGTGTTATAATCCTGAATATTATATATATTATATATTTCTATATTATACATGAACATTGGAAAAGCAATCTAATCTAATCGAACGTTCTGGAGGGTGAGCAGAAGGAGAGGG
Organism: Danio aesculapii; assembly: GCF_903798145.1. NCBI lineage: Eukaryota > Metazoa > Chordata > Actinopteri > Cypriniformes > Danionidae > Danio > Danio aesculapii. The sequence goes on along the minus strand of NC_079445.1, from coordinate 3,352,645 downwards.
AGGCGGAGCCAGAATGATCACCACGGCAACCGCTTCAGCCTTCTTTGCCGCTTCCCTTTCAGAAATGTTGGACATATGAGAAAATGCCCATGAAAGCAAACACTCATCCTCTTGTTTATTCACCTTCTGCATTATTTGTGTGCCCTCTATGATGAGACCACACAAAGTTCAGCTGTTTACACCACAACATGCAGAATAACACAAGTACATCTGGCATAAACAAACTTATAGCTGATATAATAGGAAAAATATAAATTATAATGTAAACTGAGCCATAATAGTTTATTAACCCCTTAAATGTTGCCCCCACTTTCTAAACATAGACTCGAAAATGACGTTCAACTTAAATGAATGCTAATCTTAAGATTGAAGCTTGGTCTTATTTTAAAGAAGACAGATGTCAGATGGTAGCTGAAAGTGAAAAATAAAAAGTTGAACAAAACAAAAGTTATGAGCTGCGTTTATGAAAACATATTATGCAAATTATATTCCAAATTTAAAGCTGATATTTAAAAAAAAAGAGCTTTCAGTATGATTTTGTTTAGCGGCAGTACCAATCATGACCATACAGTTTACATTAGTGACTATAAGAGGGCGCCTCTATTTCTGAGAACACTACCTGACAAAAGTCTTGTCGCCTATGGAAATTTTAGGAACAACCAATAATAACTTGACTTCTAGTTGATCATTTGGTATCAGAAGTGGCTTATATGAAAGGCAAAGGCCTCTAGATTACGCTTATTTTACCACAATAAAATATGATCATGCCTTGATTTTAAATTACTTCATTAGGACAGTAAGGTCTGACTTTGCTTAGACTAAAGTCTGGTCACTGAACCTTCAATAATGTCCAGTATAGAATATGTGGTCATGCTGCAGTGGAAACAGAATGAATATTGTGTCTGACTCCATCATGAGCTTGGAGGACTGCATCCATACATCTCTGCAATGACTCAAATCACTGATTAATAAAGTCATCTGGAATGGCAAAGAAAGCGTTCTTGCAGGACTCCCAGAGTTCATCAAGAGTCTTTGGATTCATCTTCAATGCCTCCTCCTTCATCTTACCCCAGACATGCTCAATAATGTTCATGTCTGGTCACTGGGATGGCCAATCCTGGAGCACCTTGACCATCTTTGCTTTCAGGAACTTTGATGTGGAGGCTGAAGTATGAGAAGGAGCGCTATCCTGCTGGAGAATTTGCCCTCTCCTGTGGTTTGTAATGTAATGGGCAGCACAAATGTCTTGATACCTCAGGCTGTTGATGAATTTGAAATTTTTCCCTCAAACTTGACTGATTTCTGTGAGAATCTTGGGTCCATGAGAGTTCCAGTAGGTCTTCTGCAGTATTTGTGATGATTGGGATGCAGTTCAAGAGAGGATTCTGGGGAAAAATCGACCTTCTGCCTCTTTTCCAAATGATCAACTAGAAGTCAAGTTATTATTTGTAGGTCTTACAACTGGGATCGACAACAAAACCTTTGTCAGGTAGTAAATGTTTTGATTAATTTATATATATATTAGAATATATACACACACACATATATATATATATATATATATATATATATATATATATATATATATATATATATATATATATATATATATATATATATATATATATATATATATATATACTTTTTATGACAATATGTGTACAGTAGACATAAAATTCTAATGCATTATGGGCGGTGGTGGTATTTTCTTTTACTTGTGTATTGCTGTAGCAAAGTATTGCTTTAAGAGTAACCTAGTTGTAATTGAATAAATAACTGTTGCTCAGTAATGTCTCAGTATCTAGTTTACAGATCTTTTTCCCTCCAAGCTAAAAGTGTTTTTGAAAGTGATCATTTTTAAGCTCTATTTCCTGCGCCTGCAGCCGAAAAATAATAATACCATGTCTCCTACGAGATGTTCTGTAATAAAAATGTTCGTCTTTCTCCTCTGACAGGCTCGGAGACCAAATCTTCATTTTCCGCTCCACAGAAAACAACAACAAATAGACCGTTACTGACAACGAGTGCAAGGTTTCTCCATCTTATAGAATCTTAAAACAGTTTACAGCGGTCCTGTCAGAAATAAATCGGAAGCCTGACCCATTTATGCCACTGAGTTCTGTCTTGATTGACGCCAATATATATGAACACAAGCTTTAGAAACAAAGACGGATTCTCTGGCGCCACAAATCACCTGCGCTGTTTCTTTACAACTAAATCCGTGTGTTCACATGCTGACAGCATTATTATCTGCTCTGGAGAGAGAGCTAATGTATTGTCATCAGTGCCCAGCTGCTGTAGGAAATTATTGTTACGCTGTGAAAAGAACGAGATTTAATTTAAAGGAACAGTTTGGCTAACAATGACAATTGTGTTATTATTTACTCACCCATTCATGTCATTCTAAAACAATATGCTATTAGTGGCACACAAAGAGAGATTTCTAGTACTGTAGCATTTTTTTAAGTGAACCAAAATAAGTAGGGAAGAATTGCTAAAACTGCTTGGAAAAATGCGTACACCTTGCTAGTAAAGCATTAATTTTCAATGATTGGACACAAGACTTTAAGGGGGACCTATTATGCCCCTTTTTACAAGATGTAAAATAAGGCCCCGTTTACATGAATACGTTTTAGTTTTAAAACGCATTACATCGCTGGTTCGAGTCCTGGCTATATATTTATATATGGAGCTTTCATGTTCTCCCCGTGTTGGTGTGGGTTTTCTCCAGGTCAGAGTTTTCCAACCCTGTTCCTGGAGGCACACCAACAGTACATATTTTGGATGTCTCCGTTATCTGACCCATTAACTTCAGGTGTTGGAGTCTCTTCTGATGTTATGATAAGTTGATTCAGGTGTGTTTGATCAGGGAGAGGTTGAAAATGTGGACTGTTGGTGTGCCTTCAGGAACAGGGTTGGGAAACGCTGCTCCAGGTGCTCCGGTTTCCAGAGTGTTTATTTTATTTTTACATTACAGCCTTATTCCAAAATGGATTAAATTCATTCAATTCCTCAAAATTCTACACACAAAACCCCATAATGACAATGTGATAAAAGAATTTTTGAAATTGTTGCAAATTTATTAAAAATAAAACACCTAAAAATGACATGTACATCAGTATTCACAGCCTTTGCCGTGAAGCTCTAAATTGAGCTCAGGTGCATTACACCTGTCTATATAAGGTCCCAGGGTTGACAGTGCATGTCAAAGCACAAATCAAGCATGAAGACAAAGAAATTGTCTGTAGACCTCCAAGACATGATTGTCTTGAGGCACAAGGCTGGGTAAGGTTACAGAAACATTTCTGCTACTCTTAAACTTCCAATGAGCACAGTGGCCTCCATCATCCGTAAGTGGAAGATGTTTGGAACCACCAGACTCTCCCTAGAGATGGCCGGCCATCTGAGCTGAGTGATCGGGGGAGAAGGGCCTTAGTCAGGGAGGTGATTAATAACCCGATGGTCACTCTGTCTGAGCTCCAGCGTTCTTCTTTGGAGAGAGGAGAACCTTTCAGAAGGACAACCATCTGTGCAGCAATCCACCAATCAGGCCTGTATGGTAGAGTGGCCAGACGGAAGACACTTCACTGCTGGAATTTGCCAAAAGGCATCTGAAGGACTCTCAGACCATCAGAAACTAAATTCTCTGCTCTGATGAGACTCAAATTGAACTCTTTGGAGTAAATGCCAGGCGTCACGTTTGGAGAAAACCAGGCAGCGCTCATCACCAGGCTAATACCATCCCTACAGTGAAGCATGGTGGTGGCAGCATCATGCTGTGGGGATGTTTCTCAGCAGCAGGAACTGGAAGACTAGTCAGGATAGAGGGAAAGATGAATGCAGCGATGTACAGAGACATCTTGAAGGAAACCCTGCTTCAGAGTGCTCTTGACTCGAGACTGGGGCGACGGTTCATCTTCCAGCAGGACAATGACTCAAAGCACACCGCCAAAATATCAGTGGAATGGCTTCACAACAACTCTGTGAATGTCCTTGAGTGGCCCAGCCAGAGCCCAGACCTAAATCCTATTGAACATCTCTGGAGAGATCTGAAAATAGCTGTACACCGTCACTTCCCATCCAACCTGATAGAGCTTAAGAGGGACTGCAAAGAGGAATGGGCAAAAATTCTCAAAGACAGGTGTGCCAAGCTTGTGGCATCATATTCAAAAAGACTTGAGGCTGTAATCACTGCCAAAGGTGCATCTACAAAGTATTGAGCAAAGACTGCGAATACTTCTGTACATGTGATTTTTCAGCTTTTGTATTTTTAATAAATTTGCAACAATTTCAAAAACTATTTTTTCACATTGTCATTATAGGGAATTGTGTGTAGAATGTTGAGGAAATAAATGAATTTAATCCATTTTGGAATAAGGCTGTAACATAAATGTGGAAAAAGTGAAGCGCTATCAATACTTTCCGAATGCACTGTAAAGGCTTGTAGATTCCTTATGTGGAACATTAAGATGAGTACATAATGACAGAATAATAATCTCAGCGAACTATTCTTTTACGCCTTCAGCTTGTGAAGAAGAATATACTGTACAGATATTCTGCTCGCCGCCATGACAGACAGTTTGTGGCTGAACTAATGATGGCCATGCAGTAACGAAGAGCAGAAAAAGCAGGATGGTGTCAGAAATGGCACGAAACATTGTCAGAGTGTGACTGAAGACAGGAACTTCTATTAGGACTCTCATCAGTCACACAGCAAGCGGCCGCTTCAGTCTGACAGAGAGCCGTCTGATTAATGAATCCCGCTGTCCGTCATGCGGCTCATCAGATCTGATTGGCGGATGATGGACCTTTCGCATTCTGACTGGCTGATCACTCAGACCCGCCCACGTCCAACATGACAAATGTTGTTGTTTCTCATTATCATCCTCCGATTAGCCCTCACCCGTGCCTATTGTCAATGGTAATTACCATGTCAAATAAAAAAGCCTGCATGTCTTCGGCTGACAGATGGGAGGATTCCAGCTTTCAATGCTAATTATCTAAGACAGAAAATGAATATGCGCGGCTCATTAGAGACAGAAATAGTTAACTCAAACTGAACATGCATTGCTTTCTAAATGTGGAAAACTAAAGCAGAAATGGGACCTTGTGTGTTGTAACCCAATTGAGATTTGGGATGCTTGTAGGCTTTTCTCATTTGACTTCATAACAATTCGTATATGGCTGTTGAATGCTTGATTCTGATTGGCTGGTGAGCATTTTAAGGGGCCTTTCACACAGAATTTGTTACTTCCAGTGGTCCCACATTTTAATGTACAATTCCCGCTAATAATAAACCATTAATTATGACTTTTTACTCAATAAATAAACAATTAGGTGCTTATTAATAGTTAGTAAGGTAGTAGTTGGGTAGGTTTAGGGATGTAAGGTAAGATCATACTTTTATAAGTGCAAATAAACAGTTAATATCTTAATAATATGTAGGTTATAAGCCAGTAGTCAATGTTGTGAATCGTTACTTGAACTAAAGTATCACCATTACATGACTGTTGCACTCGCATCTCGCACATTAATGTCAGTTTCAAAGCAATTGACCAATCAGAAGAGCTCGTGGCGGGGCAATTGTTGCAAGCTTCTGTTTACAGAAAGTTGGCATGACAACTGTTTTATTTGATGGCAACATGGTGGAGGAAGTGCTTTTTTAAAACTGCCGCGTCTCCAAAAAATAATTAAAATAAAAAGAATTGAAAGTGACAACTAGATTATTTTATAATATTGTCTTTTTTTGGTGAACTATTCTTTTAAGAGACTACAATAAACATTTTATTACAGTCTATGGTTCAATGAAATAATATCATTCTTCCATATATAAATCTATATAGGAATGTATATATTAAATAATTTTGGTTTTTCCATAGATAATTCAGACAATCTGATATATATATATATATATATATATATATATATATATATATATATATATATATATATATATATATATATATATATATATATATATATATATATATATATATGTATATATATATATATACACACACACACACACAAATACTAACATACATACATACACTCACCGGTCAATTCATTAGGTACACCTTACTCAAAATACACCTATTCAAAATTGCCTTAATCCTTTGTTGCATTGATCGGATGTAAATCTCCTATTACACCACATCCCAAAGGTGCTCTATTGGATTGGGTTCTGGTGATTGTGGAGGCCATTTGAGTACTGTGAACTCATTGTCATGTTCAAGAAACCAGTCTGACATGATGTGTGTTATGCTGCAGGAAGTAGCCATCAGAAGATGGGTGCACTGTGGTCATAAAGGATGGTCAGCAACAATACTCAGGTCAGCATGGTCAGTAACAATACATGGTCAGCAACATCACATGGTCAGCAACAATACTCAGGTAGGCTGTGGCATTGACACGATGCTCAATTGCTACTAATGTGCCTAAAGTGTGCCAAGAAAATATCCCCCACACCATTACACCACCACTACCAGCCTGATCCATTGATACAAGGCAGGATGGATCCATGCTTTCATGTTGTTGACGCCAAATTCTGACCCGACCATCCGAATTTTGCAGCAGAAATGGAGACTCATCAGACCAGGCAACGTTTCTCCAATCTTCTATTGTCCAGTTTTGGTGAGCCTGTGTGAATTGTAGCCTCAGTTTCCTGTTCTTAGCTGACAGGAGTGGCACCCGGTGTGGTCTTCTGCTGCTGTAGTCCATCCGCCTCAAGGTTGGATGTGTTGTGTGTTCAGAGATGCTCTTCTGCAGACCTCGGTTGTATCGAGTGCTTATTTAAGTTACTGTTGCCTTTCTATCAGCTGGAACCAGTCTGGCCATTCTCCTCTGACCTCTGGCATCAACAAGGCATTTGCGCCCACAGACTGTTCTCTGTAAACCCTAGAGATGGTTGTGCGTAAAAATCCCAGTAGATCAGCAGTTTCTGACATACCCAGTTACTCACATACATACACTACATACATATATATACATATGGACATATATGAATACATAGGCCTACATAAAATTATAGCTAATATATTTGAAAAATGTGTACACATCTGTAATTTCAATAGTTGAAAAAATATAAACAGCTTTTTTGCAATATTTTAACATATATGATATATATATATATATATATATATATATATATATATATATATATATATATATATATATATATATATATATATACACATTTTAAGTGAAATCAAAATAAAATGTCCTTTATATAATTTGCATATATATATATATATATATATATATATATATATATATATATATATATATATATATATATATATATATATATATATATATATATATATATATATATATATATGAGATTTCTATGTGTTAGTAGAGCAAAATAGTTCTTTGATTTATTAAAATGCCTTTCCAACAAGTATTAATGGTTATTTCTAAGAACTTTTTTATTGGATGCTGTTTTGAGGAACAACAACAAAAAAGTGTTTCTATGTTATAGAAGCTATGAAAAAAAGAAAAAAGTAGACCAACTTTTGGATGCTGCACTTTTGTGGTGTTTAGCAAACATGCAGCACAAAGAAACATACAGTTTTCAGAAAACATATAGACATGTTGAGAAACGCTAAATATAACCGACATATGATGCAGAGCTGACAAATAAAAAGTGAAAACAATTCAGATGGGTTATATGCACAGAAGTGTTGTTCAGCCACTGTTGTCTACTGTCATCTTTACGGTGCACGTCCGTGTTTTATGAGGCGTAGCCTTGGACAGCGGGGGAGGTTTCAAAGATATTCTAAACAGCATTGTGGCAGATCACCTCCTGCACCTCTAAGTAAATATAGAAATCTGCAATATTACATAAAAAAAACTAAATTAGGAGAAATGCTGCTATATTAAAGGCATAAAAATACTATATTATGTTTGCAGATATTTAAGATATTTATTACAATGTTCTTTTTGCCTTCTTCTTTAATATAGCACTATATACACGCATATGCCACAGCACACAGATTGGCGAGGCTGTCAGCGGTGGTGGGAAGTGAAGGGATGCTGTCGAAACACCCTTCCATCAAACAGGCCTTCGGTGGGCGAATGTCCATTCCCCTACGACCAGTTTCTGAATGAACGAGGAGGACGAGAAGCAAACAGCTGCTTAGAGTAACAGCTTTTCTCATGAATGATGCATGCGTCTGTCCTTCTGAATCACAGCAGAGAAGTAGGTCAGTGTTTCTCTAAGGTTTCTGCTTCACATGCTGTTACTAAACATTAGCTGAACGTCACGCTTGCCCACAGTGGAGTAGATTACTTGTGAATAGTAATCAGTTACTGATAACAAGTTACAGGACAACATTTCATTTAGTCAAGAAATGAATCTTTTAGATTACATATACAGTTGAAGTCACAATTAGTAGCCCTCCTGTGAATTGTTCTTTAAATATTTAAAGAACAATAGATAACTTTCCCGACAATAGATAAGTTTCCCGAATCGTACCTGAGTGTCGCCTATTGGTGATTCTATGCTCTTTGACGTCCGTGCCTGTGTGAACAGCGCTTTTTTGAATTTACAGATAAATTTGCTCCGTAAATTTTACGGATATTTACCGGTATCACTGTGTGAAAGGGGCTTAGACATGAAGGTGAATGAATGAAACTGGCCTCAGAATATTTAAAGTCATTTTAAAATGTTATTTTTCTTATGTCAGCGTCAAACACGTCAACTTTGAATGAACGTTGAGCGACACTACTAATAAACTAGCATAGCATGTTGGAATAAAACATTCAATCTCTCAAAATCTCAGCAGAGGATCATTAAGTAACTGCACAAACAGCATCAGTGACAAAGTAACAAATGACAAATTCTCAAATTACTGTAATTGAGTAGTTTTTCTCAGAAATTGTAATTTACTAGGTATTTTTAAAAACGTGTACTTTTAAGGCTGATTTATACTTCTGCGTCAAGCGCATGCGTGTGCTCTGGCGCAGCCTTCGTGTGGTCGCATAGCCCTCGCCGTGGCCATAGCCGACGCGCACCTCTCAAAAAATGTAACTACACGTCGCAACGACACATAGCGCAAGCTCTGTGATTGGTCGGCTTGATAGTGCTGACGAGAGTGGGCGGGACCGAGAGATGCGTGAACAAGTGTCGAGTCCTGTGAAGGAGCTCCAGATGGAAACTTTTGTCTTGAGTTTACCTTATGATTAAAGTTGTTGCACGTCCGCCGGTTCCCGCCTCAGAATGAGCCAGTTTGAGCCACAAAACACCCACAAAGAAACTTGACACAGAGGACCATAAAAACCTACTGCCATCTAGCGTTTCAGACGTGTTATTGCAGAGCAACACAAACAGCGCGCAGAAGTATAAATGCACAGCAACTCGCAAGGCATGTGCCTTGGGTACCGCCGATCATTTGACGCAGAAGTATAAACCAGGCTTTGCTTTCCCTTGAGTATATTTTTTAGTGCTGTACAGTAGTGCGGTAATTTTACTTCACTACTTTCCTTCAACCTGCAGTGACTACTTTATTATTTTCTAGTCTATGGGGATTAAAAAATACAGTCCTGCGAGTCCTATCAAATCGCACATAGAAAGTGAATCCCATCATACCTTAAGACATGCAGCAAACTGTCTGGAAACATTAAAAGAGTCCAAAAAGATACTTCTCACCGGGGGTGCCCAAACTCGGTCCAGGAGGGCCAATGTCCTGCAGAGTTTACTGTAGCTCCCACTTGCCAGAAGCTTCGTAGAATACCTGGTAAAAGCTTGATTAGTCGGTTTCGGTTTGTCTAATTGTGGATGGAGCTAAAATCTGCAGGACACCGGCCCTCCATGATCGGTTTGGGCACCCCTGCTTTACATGCAATGACCCAGAGACTGTTTAGATTGCATGTCACTGATGAGAAGATGGCAGATGTCGACTGTATGATGACTGAAATGGCCTTAAACAATAATTAAATGCACTACAGAATGTTAGTAATACACACACACGCACAAATTACACGTACACGCATCAATCTTTCCCAACATAGCCCTCACTACTCTTGAGTACTTTTAAAAGGGTTACTTTTTACTCATACTTTGGGTAATATTTACAACAGATACTTTAACTCTACTTGGACTACATTTTTGGTCAAGTAATGGTACTGTTACCTGAGTATGACTTTCAGTACTCTTTCTATCACTGAACAGCATCAACAACCTCTTATTACTAGCCTGTCAATTCCAGTTGATTTCATCTGAGGCTATTTGTATACACTGGAAAGTGCACAGGAATATACGCTGTCATGATATGGACTATCATGTCTATGGGCAAAAACAGCCCCGAACATAATGAAAGGATAGTCAATTTGAACAAAACGCAAGGGTTGAAAAAACAACCAACAATGTTAAAGTTCTTTTAACACACAAATGTAAGCGTCTTGCACCACACAGAGGTCTTCATATTTACCTTTTGCTTCCAGGTCTGAAAAGTCACGTCGAAATGTAAACGTTGTGAAAGAGTCTTCTTGACAGATGCAGGCCGTTGGGGAAAGAGCAGCAGGCAAGATCTTAAAAGGAAGGTGTGGCTGTTCTACAAATCTGACTAACAGTCGCAAATTCCCTTTAAATCCAGTCTGCTGGGAAATCGGGCCTGTTGATTGGCTAGGTGAATAACGAGCAGCAATGGAGACATGATTGACCTTTTAAGCGCAAATGATAACCCCAATACAAAGTGTCTGTTCTGTATGTGTAATGCAGATTTAAGAGATTTACTTAACAATATATCTGATTTAACAATATCATACCCATGTCAACCACGGGAGACACTTTAGTGCTCATGGGTCTTACACTGCAGAGTGTGCTGGGAATGAATACTGGGGTTTACATAATAATACTTTACAGTTTATGAAGCGTCTCTTAATATACTTCATTTTGGTCAAGCTTTAAAGGAAAAATTGCATGTGTTATATTAATGCTGTATTAATGTATTAATTGCACTTTGACTTGTTCAATTTAGTGGTTACAGAAGTTAAGCCTCCACATTGATATTCATTTTTAACAGTAACTTATAAACCAGTAAAGCCCGATCTGTTGTGAGCGCCAAGGTTAGTAAATGGTAGACAATTAATTTGCCGAAGGTATACATTTTTTTACATAATGGATTTATTAATTTTATTTAATTTAAATGAAAATTAATTAAAATAAAAATTAAATTAAATTTAAATTAATTTAAATTAACTTAAAACAAATACAATAAAAATAATATTAAATAAAATTTAATTAAATAGCCATAAACTGGCATTTTTAATTAATAGAGCTATATATTTTATATAAAATTATTTAATTTAATTTAAATGAAAATTAAATTAAACTAAAATAAAATAGCCATAAACTATAATGTTTTAATAATAGAATTATATATTTAAAAAATGTAATTTAATGTGAAGTAATTTCATTTAACTTAATTTAATTTAAATGAAAATGTAACTAAACTAAAATTTATTTAAATTAAATTAAAATTAAATACCCATAAACTAGCATTTTTTAAAAATAGAATTATAAATTGAAAAAATTTAATTTAATGTAATTTCATTTAATTTAACTTAATTTAATTTAAATGAAAAGTTAACTAAATTTAATGAAATAAAAAAAATCAAATAAATGTTTAATTTAATTTAAATCCATTTAAATGAACTTTAATTTAATGCAATTAAAATCAATTTAATTTATTGCGAATGCTTAAAAAATACTAGAAATTTATCAAAAGTAAACCTTAATAAGGTTTTAGATTTCTATCTTATGTATTATTTATTGATGATATCTTTTTATTGTTATCATTTTTTTTATAGAAAAGTGATATTTATAAAATGTTGTAAATTTGATCAGATTTTGCCATGAAATGCCAAAGAAGCTGACATGGCAATAAACTCTTTCTCTCTAAATTATATCAATACTTAAGTTACATATGTTTACTTGGAGTTTTCATCTGCACACATTCTCCCATCAAATAGGTTATTTGTTTTATAGATCAAAACTTTTGGATGGGAAGTGGGATACACACATTTCTGCCCCCTGTTTTGTACTTATCCCATGTTTATAAATGAGACCCCAGTTGTGGCATTTATGCTCATAAACTCACATTGACAATGGCCTCTTTGGTCTGCGACATATCTGAGATGACCCCGTCTGTGATGATGAGGAGAATGAAATACTGCGAGCCATCCTGCACAGCAGCTGCGTACCTTCAGAGAACAGAAAATAATAAGAAGAAATCACATCAACTCCCCACAGCCGAAACCAAGCCAGGCTCATTCTGAAATTGTACTACTATAAACATGTCTGGAGAGCACCAAATTCGTCCCAGGAGCTAGTTTTTTTTGCAGTTTTAGTTTTTCGTAAATCCACCAGAAGCCGCTGTGTACGCTTTTTCAGATCGCAAATTTCTCTCGCGAGTGGCATTCACGTCTGCTGTTCTCGCTTAAATCCACCAGAGGCCGCTGTCGACTGACAGCGTGTGTAAGGCTGGGGAAGGCTTAGCCTCCCTCTGGCCAGGGACCACAGAGATAGCAGCAAAGAAAAAAAACTGCACTAAAAACATTTAACGGGTGTAAGGTGAAATATGAATGTAATTTAATGTTGATGATTAATACAACACTTTAGTTATTGTAAGTTTGTGAATCAAATTTAAAGTCCCCCTCCGCACAAAAATGGAACTGTCCAACCCGCACTTTGCACTAATGAGCGCTGTTTATTACTGGAGTTTGCAGCAGCTTTGAAAATGAAACCAAAAGTGCTGGCCAGGAAACTATTCTGATTTGCTGGTCAAGGACATGAGTAATAAAACGACAAATGAGTATTACGAGAGGGGTATAATAATATATTATTCTGGTTTAACTTGTTTTCAGCATTAAATTAAATTGGTAGTTTCATTGTAACGTAGATTAGCCTATAGTAATCTTGTTTAGGCAATCGTTTGGAGTTTTACATTTCAAAGGTCAAATATTTATTGCTGAATTACAAGTTCAGTTTTCGATTGGCCTCGTGAAAAAGTGAATGATTCCGGATTAATGACACATTTATTTATTTATTTTTGCAGAAGGGTTGCGTAGTGAAAAATGTCTCTTGTTAAAGCAACTACTATATTATCAGAGATCATAATAAACTAGCTATTATACACTGTAAAACCCAGCAGTCAACTTTATCAAATGAAATGAGTGTAGTTAATTCAAAATTGACTAAAAGTTAATTCTACTCATTTGAAAGAGTTTTGAACTCTGTGTCGAAGTTAATGCGTTAATTACAGTAAATACCTCATTGCTTCAACTTAAATGGAGTAAGTTCACAGTACTCATATAGATTTATTTTTTTAACTGAAATGGTTTGTATAAAGGTTTTCCTCAAGCGGTTTGAGTTGCCTTAACTTACTGTGTTTTACAGTGCTCAACTGGTTTGAGTTCTCTTTATTTATTGTGTTTTTCTGTGCTCAAATTGCTTCATTTACTCAAATGGATTAAGTTCACAGTACTTATTAGGATTAGTTTCTGAACTTAAATGGTTTGATGCAATTGGTTTCCTCAAACGGTTTGAGTTACTTTAACTTTTTGGTTTTACAGTGTAGTTTAAGACTAGGCACTGAGGACCCTATTTAGGTCCACTCATTTAAAATTTCTGGCCTCGCCCCGGGCTGCATATCGAAAGGGACATAACCACAGGACTAAACAACAAAGACAGCATCAACGCTTATAATGCCAGCAGCCTGTTCCATAAACCAAGCTTAGAGAAAAAGCCGGGCTTATTTTGATTAGTCAGGTTTATTAATGGTTGATTCCGTTTCATGAATCAAATTTACGATAGGTCAAACTCAGTTACTCTGGGAAGCTAGCCTGGTCCGGCGCAGGTTAACTCTTAGGCTAAGTCTAATAATTGAATGTGCGTGTTGAGTATAATGGACGTTTGTTAATAGGGGGTGCTTTTGTTAAAACCTCTTCTTCGTCGGTTGCAAATCTTTGCATTAAAGGGCAGCGCATATATTAACCTTACCCTGGAGTTTGTTCACCCTCCGCCTATGTTATCCAGTATATGTTTTACATAGCAGATGCCCTTTTAGCTGCAACCCAGTACTGGGAAACATCCATACACACACAAATTCATACACTACGGCCAATTTAGTTCACCCAAATCCCCTATAGCGCATGTGTTTGGACTGTGGGGGAAACCGGAGCACCCGGAGGAAACCCATGCCAACACGGGGAGAACATGCAAACTCCACACAGAAATGTCTACTGTCCAAGCCGGGACTCGAATCAGCGACCTTCTTGCTGTGAGGCGACAGTGCTAACCACTGAGCCACCATGCTGCCATGTATAAATATTTGATTTTACATATTAAAAAAATAGACATTTATATCCTTCCGTGTCCTTAAGCTGGTTTTCTAACATTTCCAAGGCATGAACATAAGCCACGTTCTGCTTTGTTTTGCTGCTCTGATCCGCAGCCCGAGGAGGTGTGTATCATGCTTCAATTTCGAAAGCCTAATTCAAATCTGCGTTTTTAATTACCACAGTGGATGCAGTGTAATCAGATGGAAAATGATTTGGTTGTGTGACATGCGGGGAGGGGGTGGAGATGTCTTCAGACAATTACTCTGTCGTCTTTTTCTGGAAAACACACCCACTGTCCTTTCAAATGACGTCTCAAAACACAGCCGGCGTCAGGACTGAGTCAGTCTGTTATGACACCTATGCTGGGAGCTTTACAATGGCATATAACAAGCTTTACTACATGTCAGCAACTTACTTTTGTCAGTTATCGAGCGAACACAAGCAGTTTATGGGATCAAACCCAAGAGTTTGGCTTTTCTTCTTTGCTTTTTTTTTTTTAAATATAATAACTTTATTTTAAAGATTGTGTATGTAAAGGGGCTAATAATTTTGACCTTAAAATGGCTTTTAAAAAATTAAAAACTGATTTCATTCTAGCTGAAATAAAACAAATACATTCTGCATGGCAACAAAAACAAGCAGGATTGGAGTTTATTGAATCTGGGGTCGCCACAGCGGAATGAACCGCCAACTTATCCAGCATATGCTTTACGCAGCGGGTGCCCTTTTATCTCTGGGAAACACCCATATACTCTCATTCACACTCATACTCTACGGACAGCTCACCCAATTCACCAATGAAATGAGCTTGAAAACAGCCAAACCAAAGATCAATTTCAAAAAGAACATTTGCATTGTATTTCACTAAATCTGGGCGATCTATCATTTGTATGCAAAGTGCACACAGGCTGACATTCTGCATGGCAACAAAAACAAGCAGGATTGGAGTTTAATGAAGTAAACTGTGAAATGATGTAACAGCGGTCAAAGCCAAGGTTATCTAAAGAGGAGTGATAAACCACTCAAGATTATACGAGTATATGCAGTACTTGTGGGTGCTGAAAGAAACTGTCAAACTGTCATAACAAATAGTTACTTCATGTCTAATATATAGTGTTGTTACTGCATGACAACAAAAAAACTACATAACAAAAATGCTAAATTAATACAGCCATAAAAATACAAGTTTGGTAATTTTACACTTTTCATGTAGTGTGTGGTTTGTCATATACTGTATATATGTATATATACAGTATATATATTTACTATTACCCTAACCTGCCTAGTTAACCTATATATAACAAAATATTATATGTTATTTAACAGTAAATATATATATATATATATATATATATATATATATATATATATATATATATATATATATATGTATTTATATAGTATATAACATTTACATATATTTACATGCACACTTGACTTCGAGTTGATCATTATATGAAAGGCAAAGGCCTCTAGATTACGCTTATTTTACAAAAATAAAATATGATCATGCCTTGATTTTTAATGATTTAATTAGGACAGTAAGGTCTGACTTTGCCTAGACAAAAGTCTTGTCACTTAACAGAAATAATGTCCAGTATAGAATATAAAGTCATGGTGCAGTGGAAACAGAATGAATATTGTGTCTGACTCCCGGAATGGCAAAGAAAGCTTTCTTGCAGGACTCCCAGAGTTCATCAAGATTCTTTGGATTCATCTTCAATGCCTCCTCCTTCATCTTACCCCAGACATGCTCAATAATGTTCATGTCTGGGGACTGGGCTGGCCAATCCGGGAGCACCTTGACCTTCTTTGCTTTCAAGATCTTTGATAAAGTATGAGAAGGAGCGCTATCCTGCTGAAGAATTTGCCCTCTCCTGTGGTTTGTAATGTAATGGCAAGCACAAATGTCTTGATACCTCAGGCTGTTGATGTTGCCATCCACTCTGCAGATCTCTCGCATGCCCCCATACTGATTGTAACCCTAAACCATGACTTTTCCTTCACCAAACTTAACTTGTGTCAGGTAGTATATATATGTTTATACATGTATACACGTATTTATGTGTATACATGTTTTATGTATATATATATATATACACACACATATATATACATACACAGTACTTATAATATAGAAACAGTTATTGAAATGCAATTTTACATTCAAGGTTTTAAAATTAATAGATAGGTAAATAAATATAGGAGCTGGTTAAAACTGCTCATTTGAAATAAATAAATGCAGTGACTTGAGCATTTTATTATGTTTTTATCACTGATTATCATTAATCTGACATCAAACCATAACCTCTTATTTTAAGCTCAACTAAACAGTATGTGTTGACTTTAAAACAAACTTTTAGAAGAACGTACCTGGCCACGTGATTTACAACAGGGGCAAAGTTAGTCGGGCCGTATAGCTGAACGGTTTTCAGACTCTGATGATACGCCTCGAGTATCCCCTCGATACCATTACAGTAGGGATTCTCAATATTTCCATTCTGAAAGACAGAAATCAATGGCTCATATTTGCATCTTCCTTTAAACCAACAGAAAAACATGGATTATGTCAATCAATATGACAAGCACACGTTGCCAATTATAGACGTCTCCCATACAGTGGGATCGAACCACTTCCAGATCTTCAACAGAATCTCACGCTCAAGTTTACAACTGAGAAAGTGAAACTGAAGGACACTGAGACACTCGCATCAGCAAACTCTTTCAGGGTGCTTTCACAACTGTAGATGGATTGATTTGTTCCGAAACCGGGATTAAAATTGTTATAAGGTTGCTTTTTGTTCTTGGTGCGGTTTGCTTTCACACGGTAAAGTTTCTGAAGGGACCAAAATAGTTAAAACAAGTCACATGCAAATAAACTCTCCTCACATTGGTCGGAGTTTATTTTCCCGGGATTCTGCTGTCACATGATGTTGTTTTAATTTATGACGTGCACTTTCATTTTGAATGGTGACACCCACAGACATTGTCACCCAATATAAATCAGAGGTAAGGATTTATTTCAAATGTCATAGGTTTTAAAATACACACTCCTTGACAAGTCTTGTCGTTGATTTCAGTTGTGAGAGCAACAAATAATAAGTTGACTTCTTGTTGATCATTTGGAAATATGGCAGATGGTCAATTTTTCAGATGAATCATCTGTTGAGCTGCATCCCAATCATCACAAATACTGCAGAAGACCTACTGGAACCCACACGGACCCAAGATTCTCACAGAAATCAGTCAAGTTTGGTAAAGGAAAAATTATGGTTTGGGGTCACATTCAGTATGGGGGCGTGCGAGAGATCTGCAGAGTGGATGGCAACATCAACAGCCTGAGGTATCAAGACATTTGTGCTGCCCATTACATTACAAACCACAGGAGAGGGCAAATTCTTCAGCAGGATAGCGCTCCTTCTCATATTTCAGCCTCCACATCAAAGTTTCTGAAAGCAAAGATGGTCAAGGTGTTTCAGGATTGGCCAGCCCAGTCCCCAGACATGAACATTATTGAGCATGTCTGGTGTAAGATGGAGGAGGAGGCTTTGAAGATGAATCTCTTGATGAAGACTCTTGATGAACTGCAGGAACGTTTTCTTTGCCATTCCAGATGACTTTATGGTCACACTTTATTCTGTTTGTTGAATTAAATTACATTGCATCTACATGCCAACTTATTCCCATTAGATTATAAGTAGACTGTTAGGTTGGGATTAGTGTTGTGGTTAGGGTTAGTGTAAGTTGACATACTGTATACTTGCCAAGTTTTTTATAGTCAGTTAAATGTCTGTTGAAGGAGCATATCAACAGATATTAAGCAGACAGTCTACTACTCAAATGGACCATCAAAATAAAGTGTTACCGACTTATTTACTTAAGTCACACTTACCGAGTTATTTGAGTCATTGGAGAGATGTATGGATGCAGTCATTGCCTTTCATAGAAGCCACTTCTGATACCAAATGATCAACTAGAAGTCAGGTTCTTATTGGTTGTTCCTAAAACTTGGACATGCGACAAGACTTGCAGGTAGTGTATATCAATTCTATTTCAGAAGTCGAGTTAACCAAAACGTTAATGACATTAAATATTTTTTTAATAGTTCAGTTAGACAGCATATATCATGTCATTAAGTTTTTGGTACTTCTGAGTTGATATATATATTTTACAAGCCTTGACAATTGAAATGAGACTCTGTATGAGAAATTCTTACCTAACTTTGCAATGTGAAAGTGAACTGCTCCAAAAACAAAAAGCAACATTGTAACAATTTTAATCCCAGTTTTGGAACAAAACAATCGGTCTATATATGTGAACGCACCCTTAGACCAGTGTTTCCCAACCCTGTTCCTGAAGGCACGCCATGTTTTGGATGTCTCCTTTATGATCCATTCATTTCAGGTGTTGGAGTCTCTTCTAATGTTCTGATGAGCTGATCGAGAAGTGTTTGACTAGGGAGTGGTTGAAAATGTGTACTGTTGCTGTGCCTTCAGGAACAGCTTGGGAAACACTGCCTTAGACTAATCTCGGGCATTTTCGGGAAGTTGAACATCGGCTCACTCACTAGGGGAAACTCGTGAGACACTCGTCCATCGGGGGGCAGCTTGGCACCGAAACCCAGCGCAGGGAACATCTTGTCACTGTCGTAGTCCTGGATGATTTCCCCCACCGCCTTCAGCGCCAGGGCGTACGCGTTCATTTGGTAGGGGTTCATGTAATGGAGAGACGTGGACTGGGATGGGTTGCCTACAAATTAAATGGCAAAAAAAGTTCTGTGAAATAAAAGAAGGCTAACATGGGAGTATTGTGTGTGCTAGTCATGTTGAAGTGGAAGGACACTTCAGAATAACAAACAGCTGTTGTCAGGCTATTTATGTTGTTTGGAGCTTGAAACCTTCGAGATACAAACAGTTGTTGAGCGATGGCTGCATTGTTGCTAAACTAACTTGGCAATTCAGCTCTGTTGCGCCGCAGGCAGCCACCTTCAGTAAAGCTCTCAGAAGCAAAAGCCCATGATTCCGTCTATTTCCATCACCTCACCACACTGCTCTGAACAAGTCTCGTTAATTTGCTGAATAATTCAGAGATGTTTGGAAGCGGTTACTTGTGAAAGAACAGTAATTATTTGAACACTTCTTACAAGTGCGGCGTTGAAAACGACAGGGAGTCACATTCACCGCAGGCTGGACGTTTTAGACAGTTTTATATAAACGGTTCACCTCTCAGCATGACCTGAACCCTTACAGTTCTTGAATCAGCCAGGGGGCCGCACACTGATGGCTAATAGCAGTGTATTGAGCAATACTAGTAGGCTAACGATTGGGTCTGGATTCCCCAACCTTTCAAGAAGTCACACGCCATTCTCTACACTTAATTACTTACCGTTAGATGCGGTGAAATCAATAGCCACAGTGAAATTGATCTGGGTCCTGGGAAAAAGAGGCAAAACGAGAAAACATACGTGTAAATGCTATCTGGTAGCCTCGGGTACATACAGCAAGTAAAATAAGCACTGAATGCGTTAAGATTTTTCCTGGTAAATATATTTCCAAGGAAACAGTTGAGATGATATTGACCCAGATTTTGGTAAAAACCCAAATAATTCAACCATGTAAATAAAATAAAACAAAAAAATCTGAAACATAACAATGGAATTGGAGAAAGTACTAAACTACTGAAATGTACGTAATAATTTGTGTGTGTATATATATATATATATATATATATATATATATATATATATATATATATATATATATATATATATGTATATATATATATATATATATATATATATATATATATATATATATATATATATATATATATATATATATATATTATACCATTTTTTTTTGTAGTGACAGCTTCAAGATGGCCTGTATGGAGAATGGAGCCACATACATTGCTCTGGTGTGATTGATTGATTGATTGATTGATTGATTGATTGATTGATTTATTTTCCCCAAACTTCAACAGAGTCTAAATTTTCATAGTTCATTGTGTCTTATGTTCTACTAGGTTAAGGTCTGGTGATTGGCTGGGCCATTTTAGCAGCTTTATTTTCTTTTCTGAATCCATTCAAGAGTTTCTTCGGCTGAGTTTTGGGTCATTGTCTTGTTGAAATGTTCCACCCTGGTGGTACTGAAGCAGGTAATATTAATTTACACTCACTCAGCTACTGTCTGGGGTTTCCATGTCTTTTTACACCTTCCTTTCTTCATGTGTTCAATACATTTCATTACACATAACTTAATTTCTAAACTAATTCTATTTGTTTTCTTCACATGTATGGGTTATTTTGGGTGTTACTGCCATCTGGTGAAAATTTCAAGTCAACAGCACCGTCAGAAATATGTTTTCTGAGGACAAAATGAGATGAGTTTATAGTAAAAATTCTATATTATAAAAAAAATATTTATTTATGAAAAATTTGTGATGTGTTAAATACATTTCTGCCTGCTGTATGTTGGTGTGAGGGAACGAACAAACACAAAGACACAAACATGGCTAAAATATTGGCTGATGTGTGTGTAGTCAACCCCAGCTGCACGGTCTAATTGGGATAAACAGGAAGAGTCATTAGTAGGAACCCACATTACCAGATTTACCGTGCTCAAACAGCAGGGTAACGAGGGTCCATCTGTATCCCTGTCTTTAGTGCATCTCTTCACACAGTGATTCCTTCTGTGCTGGCTTCCCACCGGCCACAAAACCACTACATGCCTCATGTTAGTCATGCCAGCTAAATGAGTCTCACAGGCACCTTAAAGGAAGTCATGCTTCCTTCCAGAAGATGAGATGAATGGAAAGAGTTTAACTGAGCGGCGCTAATTAGTCGAGGCTAATGCGTTATACTTTAAATGTCCATCATTTAATAAATACATCTTCAATTGACCAGACATAAGCTGTTATTGTCAAATATGTGTGATTAAAAATCCCCTACTGCAAATTAACAATCTGCAACATTAGCATAAAACACACACAGACTTGTTCCTATATCCCGATGGGGACTCTAATAGACGTAATTATGTTTCTACAACACAAAGCGTTTATTCTAACCCCCTACCCCTAAACCCAACCCTCACAGAAAACAATCCTTTTCTAAATATTTCATTCTGTGTGATTTATAAGCATGTTTTACCCATGGAGACCTCAATTTTTGTCCCCACGGTGACACAAGTCCCCATTAGTCTGTTTGCATTGCAGTTTAAGTCCCCACTGGGATACAAAAACAAGTAGACACACAGCTAGAGAGACAGACAGACACACAAAGACACACAGAAAGTTGTACATCTATCTTTAAGGGGACATCCTATTGATTTTTGTAATGATTTTTATACTGTACAGATGGTGTATTTCATCCCTCTACACCAACCCTACCCCTAAACCCAACCCTCACAAGAAACAATCGCATATTTACATTTTCAAAATACTTCATTCTGTATGATTTATGAGACGTGTTCCTCATGGAGACCAAAAAAGGTCAGAATTTACTGTTATTGGTATACTTGCGGGGACATTTAGTAGGGGACATTTTGGAGCACAAGGTAAATACTCGCACACACACAGACACGCACACACATGGCCAATTCATTAAAATAGCAGGGCACTTAAAAAGGAAATAATAATAATCTAATTGTCAAAATGACACAAATGCGTGCTGCCGACAGCAATATATCAGACATTATTTAGTCTCACTACCCAATAAGTCATTAGGGATTCAGTGAGTGGGAAAAAAGAATCAAAAATAAATGAATAAAAGCATTATGAAAAGCAGAGAAAATGACATTAACCTTCAGAATCCCAGGCTAAAACATGACTCATGCCTCTATGCAGCCGGAAAGTAATTATCCTCTTTATTAATTCATTAAAAGCCATTTACTTGGATGCCCCGGTGTATGCATCTACTGTAAAAACAATTCCCCCATATTGGGAAAATAAAAATTATCTTTATCTAATTTGTGAAATAAGCCTATATATAGGCTATATATATATATGTATGCATAAAAATAAATGCTTATATATTAGATTATAATTGCTTATATATATTATAATTATTAATATTTCCTAAAATTTGCCCCTCTGGGATTTCTGTCACCCTTTGGTTGACAAAAACCAGGCCTGTTTCCAATATGCATTTTATTTAACCCAGACTGGTTATTGATATGTACCCCTGTTTACATTTCTGGAGAGCGCGAAATACGTCCCAGGAGGTACGTTTTTTGCAGTTTTTGTTTTCTCGAATCCACCAGAGGCCGCTGTGAATGCTTTTTCAGATCTCAAATTTCATAAAAAAGCACAACTTGACTCTTCCACTCCCTTCCCGAAATCTAACTGGTGTTTTCAAAAGCACCAATTGACCCACCCACCCGGTTCCCTAAACCCAACCAATAGTGTTTTCAAAAGCACTGACTAACCCGCCCACCCCCTTCACTAAATCCAACTGACGGTGTTTTCAAAGGCCCCAAATAACCTGCCCACACCATCACTAAAACCAGCCAATAGTGTTTTCAAAAGCACAAATTGACCTGCCCACCCCCCTTCCCCAAACCCAACCAACTGTATTTTTAAAAGCACTGATTGACTCACCCACCCCATTCCCTAAACCCAACCAATAGTGTTTTCAAAAGCACCGATTGACCCGCCCACTACCTTCCCTAAACAAACTGATAATGTTTTCAAAAACACTTATTGACCAGCACTCACCCCCTTCCCCAAACCCAACCGACAGTGTTTTCAAAAGCACTTATTGACCCGCCCATACCCTTCTCTAAACCCAACCAATAGTGTTTTCAAAAGCACTGATTGACTCGCCCACTACCTTCCCTAAACCCAACCGACAGTGTTTTCAAAAGCACAGATTAACCCCCCCCCCTCTCTAAACCCAACCGATAGTGTTTTCAAAAGCACCGATTGACCCACCCACTACCTTCCCTAAACAAACCGTTTTCAAAAACACTTATTGACCAGCACTCACCCCCTTCCCCAAACCCAACCGACAGTTTTCAAAAGCACAGATTGACCCGCCCACTACCTTCCCTAAACCCAACCGACAATGTTAATAAAAGCGCAGATTAACCCCCCACCCCCTTCTCTAAACCCAACTGATAGTGTTTTCAAAAGCACAGATTAACCCCCCACCCCCTTCTCTAAACCCAACCGATAGTGTTTTCAAAAGTACAGATTACCCCCCCCACCCCCTTCCGTAAACCCAACCAACAGTGTTGTCAAAAGCCCCAATTGACCCCCCCACCCCCTTCCCTAAACCCAACTGATAGTGTTTTCAAAAGCCTCAACAGACCCACTCACCACCTTCCCTAAACCCAACCGACGGTGTTATCAAAAGCAACCCAGGAAAAGAAAAGCCCTCACGGCTGCCTGATTTTCAGATTTTACCACATTCTCACCCTGTTATTTACTTGTTTATTTTATTTGTTGGCTTTTCTTTTTGTTTTACCTGCTTTCTGGAACTGTTCTTCGCCTGACTCAAACACTGTCACCGCGTTCATCTCCTCTCTGCATCTCAAGTCCACTGACATACATGGCGTTCGTTTTAAAGATGAAATGGAGCCATGCGAAGCTCTAGCTACATAATTTGCTCTCTCCAGAAATGTATACGGGGGTACATTGTCACAATGCACTATAAAATGCACATAAAAATAGGTGCACGGAACCATAGCTGGTGAAATGTGAGCGTGAGCTGAGGAGGCGAGTTGAACGGAAATCTTGAGACTGATGTAAAGTGACATGTAGGTGAATCCCTGTCAGTTTCCACTGACTGCCCCGGCCTGGGCTACCCTGATAGGGTTAGAGGGTTTACTGCCGCTGGGTTGTGTAAACATCGGGAGAGCGCCCGCAGATTCGTGCTCACACAGAGACAGCACAATGAAATCCGCACAAAACAACAGCATGCGTGGGTGTGTTTCTGTGTGTGTGTGTCTGTGTGTGCGCATGTGTATTCATGGAGCTGCAGCCTTGTGTTTCGCAGCATGCGGGGTTGTTCAGTGGTCTGACGGAGCATAAATTGATTAAGCCCTCACCTAAATGAAAACAGGAAATTGCCACTTAGAAGAAGCACCCTCTGCATTATTGACAAATATTACTCCCTAAGTGACTGAGGATGGGAGCCGCAATAGAGACGATGGCTGGAAGACGGAGAGAATTGGAGCGCATCAGAGCCGAGCTGGTATTAGATCAGCCATGAAGAGAGCCAATCAAATCCAAGAGCTCGCCAAAAGCTTGATGAAAAGACCATACAGCACTGTGTCTACTGAGAGAAATCAATTCTACCCCACGTAACACGTTCTGCACATTGCACAAAATAAATACTTCCAGGGTGCTTATGTCAAATGATGACGTCATGTGCATATTATGTGCTCAGTATGTAAGAAGGAGTACCAAAACAGATCCATGTTTATATGTAGAGATCATTTTATAAATATATATATATATATAAATAGGCGACACGATGGTGCAGTAGGTAGTGCTGTCGCGTCATAGCAAGAAGGTTGCTGGTATGAGCCTCAGCTGGGTCAGTAGGCATTTCTGTGTGGAGTTTGCATGTTCTCTTTGTGTTCACGTGGGGTTACCCCACAAGTTCAAGGACATGCGGTACAGGTGAACTGGGTAAGCTAAAATTGTCCATAGTGTATGTGTGTGAATGAGTGTGTATGGATGTTTCCCAGTGATGGGTTGTGGCTGGAAGGGCATCCGCTGCGTAAAACATATGCTGGATTAGTTGGCGGTTCATTCCTCTGTGGCGACCCCGGATTAATAAAGGGACTAAGCTGAAAAGAAAATGAATGAATGAACTTTTCCAGCATATGTTTTCCAGCAGCAATCCAATACTGGGAAACACCCATACACTCTCACATTCAGCCAATTTAGTTTATTCAACTCCCCTACAGCGCATGTGTTGGACTGTGGGGGAAACCGGAGCACCCGGAGGAAACCAATGCCAACACGGGGAGAACATGCAAACTCCACACAGAAATGCCAACTGACCCAGTCGGGACTCGAACCAGTGACCATCTTGCTGTGAAATGACAGTGCTAACCACTAAGCCATCGTGTCACCCGATATATATGTATATCAAATGTATTTAAAGAAAAAAAAGAGTATATATTCCTATTTACATGTACAGTATATATACTTTATTCCTGCGATTCAAAGCTGAATTTCTAGAGTCATTAGTCTAGTCTTTAGTGTCACTCAAGACACATTTCACAGTACTGTCAATGCTTAAATGATTATGGAGGTGTAATTTTAGACATTAATTTTCAATGCATTATTTATGAGTATCACACATGGAAAAAACTGTACGTTAAAAGTAAGCTACTGTAAATGGACGGAGCATTTTAATGAAATAATCCTTAAAACTTTCCATTTCTTGTGATTACGCTGAAAGATTGATGTTTTTAGTGTAATTTAACAATTTGTCCATTTTCTCACAGTTTAAAAATCAGGTTATCAACAGTAATTTACTTAAAGTAATTAAAAGAAAAAACAATCCTGTTGTAAAGTGATCTGATTCACCAATGTTATGCAAAATTTTAGATTTTTTTTACTGGAAAACCAGATAAAGTAAAGTTTAATGTATGTATGTATTTACAGTTCACTACCTGACAAAAGTCATGTCGTGAATCTCAGTTGTAAGAGCAACAAATAATAAGTTGACTTCTAGTTAATCATTTGGAAAAGTGGCAGAAGGTCGATTTTTCAGATGAATCATCTGTTGAACTGCATCTGGAACCCTCATGGAGCCAAGATTCTCACAGAAATCAGTCAATTTTGGTGAAGGAAAAATCATGGTTTGGGGTTATATTCAGTATGGGGGCGTGCGAGAGATCTGCAGAGTGGATGATCAACATCAACAGCATACATATGTTGGGTTATATTTGGTCCTATAAATGTGATTCAAAAAAATGGGTTGAAAATAACCCAGCATTGAGGTATCAAGACATTTGTGCTGCCCATTACATTACAAACCACAGGAGAGGGCAAATTCTTCAGCAGGATAGCGCTCCTTCTCATATTTCAGCCTCCACATCAAAGATCCTGAAAGCAAAAAGGATCAAGGTGCTCCAGGATTGGCCAGCCCAGTCCCCAGACATGAACATTATTGAGCATGTCTGGGGTAAGATGAAGGCGGAGGCTTTGAAGATGAATCCAAAGAGTCTTGATGAACTCTGGGAGTCCTGCAAGAAGGCTTTCTTTGCCGTTCCAGATGACTTTATTAATCAGTGATTTGAGTCATTGCAGAGATGTATGGATGCAGTCCTCCAAGCTCATGATGGAGTCAGACACAATATTCATTCTGTTTCCACTGCAGCATCACTTTATATTCTATACTGGACATTATTTCTGTTAAGTGACATGACTTTTGTCTGAGCAAAGTCAGACCTTACTGTCCTAATGAAATAATTAATAATCAAGGCATGATCATATTTTATTCTGGTAAAATAAGTGTAATCTAGAGGCCTTTGCCTTTCATATAAGCCACTTCTGATACCAAATGATCAACTAGAAGTCAAGTTATTATTGGTTGTTCCTAAAACTTAGATAGGCGACAAGACTTTTGTCAGGTAGTGAATGACTGTATGTATGTATTCACTTATTTATTTATTTGAACAGCAGAAGAGCATTAAAAGATTAAAAAACATATTTAAATAGCGGTAACCTATTAATAACTGGACCATTGCTGATCTTTTGGCCTTTGCTAATGAAGAGTGTATGCGCTGCGCTGATCTCCGCTGCTGTGAGTGTGTGTGTGTACTGATTAAGCGCTGACCTTTACCTGCATGAAGTGCTCATGGCTGAGTGTCAGATAACCTGCTATAATGTGCTCCGAGTCTCCGGCGAGCCTGTGCATCCCACGCTGGACCACTTCTGACATTTCTATTAAGGCAGATGAGATGGTGCTCCCCAGGGCCAGAGTCTATTGTGTCTCTGAATTGATTCATTGAAAGTGTGGTCAGCATGTCATATTGTGGCACATATTTGACCGAAGGTGCAGGTATTTTAATGTTATTTCAAAATTTGAGTATATATTTTGAAATATCTATACATTTTGATGCATTATATTGCACCTTTTACACCGTTTCATAGATGTACCTGTACGTCAATCATTTGAATCAGAGTCTACAGAAAACAAGCCACTGCTTCAGTGATTATGATCTGAGCTAGTCTTCAGTTAGCGATTCACTGATTCAGTGATCATGATTTGAGTGAGTCTCCAGTTAATGATTCACTGCTTCAAGTTATCCGATCAGAGGGAGAGACCAGTTAAAGATTCACTGCTTCAGGTGATTCGATCAGAGTGAGTCACCAGATAATGATTCACTGCTTCAAGTGATCTGATCAGAGTAAGTCTCTGGTTAGTGATTCACTGCTTCAAGGGATTCGATCAGTGGTCAAAGTAAGTCTCTGGTTAACGATACACTGCTTCAAATGATCCGGTTAGACTGAGTCTTTGGTTAATGATTCACTTTTTCTAATGATTCAGTCAGAATGAGTCTCCAGTTAATGATTAAATTATCCAATCAAAGTTAGTCTTCAGTTAACGATTCACTGCTTCAAGTGATCTGCTCAGAATGACCCTTCTGTTAACGGTTCACTGCTTCAAATGATCCAGTGAGAATCAGTCTTCAGTTAATGATTCACTGCTTCAAATGATCAGATCAGAGTGAGTCTCCAGTTATTGATTCACTGCTTTAAGTGAACCAATCAGAGTGAGTTCTCTGGAAATTATTCACTGCTTCAAGTGATCCGGTCAGAGTGAGTTGGCAGTAACAATTCACTTATACAATCTTTTTAATCTAAATGAGTTTCTAGCTAAAGATTCACTGCTTCAAGTGATCTGATCAGAATGAGTCTTCTGTTAATGATTCAGTCAGGGCAAGTCTTCAGTTAATGATTCACTGCCTGTCAACACGGTTCCCATGATTTTTTCACTCCGAAGTGCCATTTGGAGGGTGATATATCCCATTTGGAATGCACCGTTAGTGTCCAGGTAATGATTCACTGCTTCAAGTGATCCGATCAGAGTGAGTCTTCAGTTAATGATTCACTGCTTCAAGTGATCCGATCAGAGTGGGTCTTCAGTTAATGATTCACTGCTTCAAGTGATCCGATCAGAGTGAGTCTTCAGTTAATGATTCACTGCTTCAAGTGATCCGATCAGAGTGAGTCTTCAGTTAATGATTCACTGCTTCAAGTAATGCGATCAGAGTGGGTCTTCAGTTAATGATTCACTGCTTCAAGTGATTCGATCAGAGTAGGTCTTCAGTTAATGATTCACTGCTTTAAGTGATTCGATCAGAGTGGGTCTTCGGTTAATGATTCACTGCCTCAAGTGATCCGATCAGAGTGGGTCTTCAGTTAATGATTCACTGCTTCAAGTGATCCAATTAGAGTGAGTCTTCAGTTAATGATTCACTGCTTCAAGTGATCCGATCAGAGTGAGTCTTCAGTTAATGATTCAATGCTTCAAGTGAACCGATCAGAGTGAGTCTTCAGTTAATGATTCACTGCTTCAAGTGATCCGATCAGAGTGAGTCTTCAGTTAATGATTTACTGCTTCAAGTGATCTGATCAGAGTGAGTCTTCAGTTAATGATTCACTGCTTCAAGTGATCCAATCACAGTGAGTCTTCAGTTAATGATTCACTGCTTCAAGTGATCCAATCAGAGTGAGTCTTCAGTTAATGATTCACTGCCTCAAGTGATCCAATCAGAGTGAGTCTCCAGTTAATGATTCACTGCTCCAAGTGAACCGATCAGAGTGAGTCTCCAGTTAATGATTCACTGCTCCAAGTGAACCGATCAGAGTGAGTCTCCAGTTAATGATTCACTGTCTGTCTCAAATGATCAGATCAAAGTGTGTCTTCATTTAACAATTCACTGATACATATAACTAGGCAGATATTGTGTAGTTTGAACCTGACTTCAAGGTATTCCCGTCTGTATTTAAATGCAGTTTAAACGACAGCGTGTACACCTTCCCAAGACAGCATTCTCTCTGCCATTGCATTAGATGCAGGTGGGTTTCTGTCACTATGCAGGGCTTTCCTGCCTCTCTCAGCACTGCACAGAGCAATGCACCTGACAAATGAGAGGGAGACACATAGTGACATGCGAAGATCGATTCCTCTTGTCCTTCTGTTTACCTCGTCCCAGGAGACACCGCGGTACTGCACTCCACTAACCCCTAATACAGGGGATCCTTTTACAGCCTATTAAGTTTCTGGGCTGTGGAAATGCCCTAGTGCCACAGGCTCAAGCGGCTCGCAGAAACAGAACAGCACTGCTGACAAAGTAGCTCTGGATTTGCTCTCATTTTTAATGGAGCATTGATGAAAAGAAGAGGAAATATAAAAGCACATTTCTTAGTTCTCAGATTAATTCTCAGAATTAATTTTATTCAAGTCAGAATTATTACCCTCCTGAATTATTAGCCTCCCTATATATTATTTCCCTAATTTCTGTTTAACAAAAAGATTTTCAACACATTTCTGAACATATTAGTTTTAATAAATAACTTTTTTTTTATCTTTGCCATGATAGTACATAATATTTTACTAGATATTTTGCGAGATATTACTATTCAGCTTGAAAGGCACTTTGAATGCTTAAAGGTGCAGTAGGTGTTTGTCTTCATGTAAGGATGGCTATATCTCTCCATAATATTAACCCCTGAAAACTGTTATGGAACTCCACACGAGACAAGACTGCGAGAATGGTCAAGCACTAAAACAATAACTTTCTAATCTGAGAAGAAGATCAGCTAGAAATCCAGTTGTTCGGGTTGTCTCGATCATGCATCCTGAACCCCCCTCTTTGCCCTGGACTTTACCTTCTCCACCAGAGCAGCTCACTCACATTCCACACAGACTGTTTAAGTTTTTAATATGGTGTATCTTGTGGCTTTATATTCATGTTTGGTGTCATTTTAAATGTCTCTGTGTGATTGGTAAAGTGGTCCTAATTTCACTGTAATATTTTACAATCTCTCTTATATCAGTTAATTTGGGTTTTGACTTTGATAAGATCTTTGCCAGATGCTCCACTCCAGGGAAAATGGTCTTTACATCAACTCATGACCAGGCAAGAAACTAAAAAATGTTCGTATTTTTATATTCTGAAAAATGATGCTATCATGTCAATATGGAGCAAAATCTCTGAGGAATATTTCCAGTACCTTGTTGAATCTACGCCATGAAGGATTAAGGCAGTTCTGAAGGCAAAAGTGGGTCCAAACCAGTAAGGTGTACCTAATAAAATGACCGGTGAGTGTATATTGCTTAAGGGAGCTAAGAATACTGACCTCACAGTGGTTTTCAAAAAATGAAAAGCTGCTTTTATTCTAGCCAAAATAAAACAAGATTTTCTCCAGAAGAAAAAATACTATAGTAAATACTGTGAAAAACCCCTTGCTCTGTTTTGCTTTTATTTAAAAAATAAAAAATAAAAAAAGAACTATAATTTTGACTTCAACTGTATGTGGCAGAATCGAAGCTGTATGCTGACATTGGTCTATTGCCGAAAGATTTTCTTCAAGGATATAAGAGCTGTGAACATCTCTGGCTTTGTAGAACAATGCTATTCCTACAAATAAAAAATGCTTCAAACTCAAATATTTCAAGCACAGCGGTCTTTAAGGTCGAGAGGCATATTTCAGATATAAATCTGATTTTGATGGATGGTGTGAGGATCAATCAAACAACCTTGGAGAGCTTCGAGCTGACCGACGCAAACAGATGAGCCTGTCCGTTAGTAGAATGGCAGCAAGTTTAAGAGAAGAGCCTGTCACTGCATACCCCGGTATAGTGCTCACAGATCATTAAGCCCAACAAAAAATTTTTTGTCCTTTGGCTTAGTCCCTGATTTAACAGGGGTCGCCACAGTGGAATGAACTGCCAACTATTCCAGTATATGTTTTACGCAGCGGATGCCCTTCCAGCGGCAACCCAGTACTGGGAAACACCCATACACTCTCTCATTCACACTACGGCCAATTTAGTTTATCCAGTTTATCCAAACTCCTCACAGAAATGCCAATTGATCCAGCCAGCACTCGAACCAGTGGCCTTCTTGCTGTGAGGCAACAGTGCTAACCACTGAGCCACAGATTTTCAAAGAGTTCTCTCAGGCAAATATTGACCTATCCTAACAAAAATAAATAAACAAATAAAAAAGGTTTTTTAAAATAATAAACCCTTTTGTAGAGTATGAACAATACACACTGGCCACTGTAACAGCAATATATCTGTGTATGTACAGTATAATTGGAAATACAGAAGTCATGTGACCCACTCTGTGATTATCAGAGCATCATTTCACACTTTCTTACTTAAAGAGTCTAGTTTCTAGTCCAATTTAAAACAAATTCTTAACTCAACAAGCATAGTCTAGACAAGTAACAACAAATAGTCTTGTTTTCAGAAATATTATATCAGAATTAGGTGAGTTTTCACTTAAGAAAAGCAAAATAATCTTATTTCAAAGTGAAAACTCAGTTAATTTGGACTTACTATTTTTGAAAAAAGGACAATATTTTTTGCTTATCAAGAAAATGCTTCTTAATTTAAGAATTTATGAATGAATAGTTTGTACTATAAACAACAACAACAAAAAAAGAAATTTAATAAAAGAAATTCTGTGTAATACTTTATGATTGATTTCATGTGCAAAAACATTAATCTCTCACTTACCCTCCTTTGATATAATCAAGGAAAGTCGACTCTGACTCCACTGAGAACGACAGCAGCGTCACCTGCATTTAAAAAACAGATCAAGATTCACCACTGAATCTACAGTAAAGACAGAGAGATGAAGATCAATGGAGCCAGATCAGTCTCAAAAATAATCCAGTTACAAAACAAAATTCATACACAATTCACATTTATAAATCTGAATTAGCAAATTCAAAACACAATATTTATGAATTGTGTTTTAAATGTATGAACTGGATTTGCATTTTAATGAATTGTTTTATGAATTGATGAATTGGATTTTCATACTTATGAATTGTGTTTTGAATTTATGAATTGGATTTGCATATTAATGAATTGTGTTATCAATTTATGAATTGTATTTGCATATTAATGAATTGTGTTATGAATTTATGGATTGTATTTGCATATTAATGAATTTTGTTATGAATTATGAATTGGATTTGCATATAAATGAATTGTGTTTTGAATTTATGAATTGGATTTGCATATTAATGAGTTGTGTTATGAATTTATGAATTGAACTTGCATATTAATAAACTGTGTTTTGAATTTACGAATTGGATTTGCATATTAATGTATTGTGTTATGAATTTATGAATTGGATTTTCATACTTATGAATTGTGTTTTGAATTTATGAATTGGATTTGCATACTAATGAACTGTTTTGAATTTACGAATTGAATTTGCATATTAATGAATTGTGTTTTGAATTTACGAATCCTGTTTGGCGTACTTATGAATTGTTTTAATTTATTAATTGGATTTGCATATAAATGAATTGTGTATTGAATTTACGAATAGGATTTGCATATTAATTAATTGTGTTTTGAATTTATTAATTGGATTTTCATATTTATAAAATTTGTTTTGAATTTACAAATTGGATTTGCATATTTATGAATTGTGTTTGGAATTGATGAACTGAATTTGCATATTTATGAATTGTGTTTGGAATTGATGAACTGAATTTGCATATTTATGAATTGTGTTTGGAATTGATGAACTGAATTAGCAAATTTATGAATTGTGTTATGAATTGATGAACTGAATTTGCATATTTATAAATTGTGTTTGGAATTGATGAACTGAATTTGCATATTTATGAATTGTGTTATGAATTGATGAACTGAATTTGCATATTTATGAATTGTGTTATGAATTGATGAACTGAATTTGCATATTTATGAATTGTGTTATGAATTGATGAACTGAATTTGCATATTTATGAATTGTGTTTTGAATTGAAGAACCAAATTTGCATATTTATGAATTGTGTTATGAATTGAAGAACTGAATTTGCATATTTATGAATTGTGTCATGAATTGATGAACTGAATTTGCATATTTATGAATTGTGTTTTGAATTTACGAATTGGATTTTGCAAATGTGAAATATGCTGTGCATGTGTAAGTTTTATTTTTGCAAATGTATTATTTTTGAGACTCATCTGCCTCCATATAATACACCTTGTTTTATGATCGAGGCACTGAATGATGCATCAGACCCTCAGGGAGGAGGTGATGTTCCCGTAATATGCAGCAATAAGGCGACACTGGCACGGCCATCAATCAAGGCCTGATGCTCATATCACATTATCTGTGCTGTGTTACAAATTCCTGCTTTCATATTCACTTGCATGATCTCCATCCACCCACTCACGCATTTAAACTCACAATGGCGTGACATTTGGTTTAATGTGTGCGTCTTGACTGCGCTCTTTATACGTCAGCACCTACTATTTGTTGATTACAATGAGGCACAAAGGCGAGTGCTTAAACAGCATGTTTTATAAGAAGCAGTCAAAGAAAAACAAGCACAGATCTCTCTTGTTTTAATTAGCATGCAAGTAAAAGGATACTCGCTAATGTGGGAAGACATTTGAAAGCTACTCTCTTCACTTCTTCTGTCACGTAATTGAACAGCGCTGTAATTAAAGGCTCTACACATGTGTGTAAGAAACGTGCTCGCGTCTGTGAAACTTGTTTAGCAAGCTAATCTGACAAAGCCACCACTCACCGTGCCTGAATTTACATATTTCTTCTTCTTCATCTTCTTCTTGGGATTCACCACCTAAAAAGCCATTAGAGGAGAAATCAGGAATCAAAATAAGCTCAGACAGATGAGATTGGGGCGGAAGTGAGATTTCGATTCATTTAATGGATAAAAGCAGTCTTTCCTCTCGCAGGAAGGTGTCGGGGAAAAACAAATCAATTATATTTCCTCAGAAAAATGCCACCACCTGAGGAAGATGAGGGAAAAGCTGGAAATGAAAGTCTTGCTCTGCGTTAAATGTGATTTCACATCGAATTCTACAGGCGTCAGGCCTAAAATGTATCATGGTTATAAAAGGAAGGGATTTTTTTTAGGAAAACATCAGTGGTGTTTGTCCAAACAAAGCTACTGCTGGTTATCAAGGAGGTTGAAGGTTGTTTTGATTTTCTTTCTACTATGAAGTCTTGATCGATTTCAAGAAAAAATGTACATGGTTTGACTAGTTTTGGTAGAAATGCTTGATAAAAGTAATAGTACAGGAATATATTCGTTTTTTGTAGCAACATAAAAATATTTCATTATGTTATACTTGTACCATGTCTGAAAGTGCACAGTTTTTAGTAAGCTTGTTAGCTAAATCTATGTCAGCAACGCAGCTAACATTACACTGAACATTGATTTGATCAAAAAGTCATGATGTGTTTAATTACTTTACGTTTTCTTAAGTTAATCAGGTTTCAATTAATCATTTTAAGCTTAATATTTTAAGCCAGTTAAAAGAGAAACACTCTTTTCCTCTCCCCATGCACCAGACACCTCCTAATAGGCACTCCATGCTTGATGGAAAAGATTGTGCAAGTGTCCGAGTGTGCTTCACATTGGTGAGTGGGCTTGACAAACCACCTGTAATAAACACTCTGTCTTCTCTCCGTATGCACCACTTTCTTTTCAACGCTCTACATTTCTGGAAAAACATCGTGCAATTCTGAGTGTGCCTCACACAGGTGAGTGGGCTTGACAAACCACCTGTAAGAAACACACTCTCTTCTCTCCGTATGCACCAGATACTTTCTTATCAGCGCTCTACATTTCTGGGAAAACATCGTGCAATTCTGAGTGTGCCTCACACAGGTGAGTGGGCTTGACAAACCACCTGTAAGAAACACACTCTCCTCTCCGTATGCACCAGATACTTTCTTATCAACACTCTATATTTCTGGAAAAACATTGTGCAATTTGTAACATGCATCACACAGGTGAGTGGGCTTGACAAACCACCTGTTGAAGACACTCTCTCCTCTCTGTATGCTTGCAGTGGAGTGGTTTTGAAGCTTAGACATTAGCTTTTTAACATTAGCATTTATATTGCTGCTCTCTGATGATTTGGGATGTATCTTTTATCCTCACTTGTAAGCCACTTTGGATACACGTGTCAGCTTAATGCATAAATAGAAAAGTGGATATGTTTATTCAAGTTTATGAGCTGAAACGACTTTTAAACTTAAAAATTGAATGCATCCACTATTTTTTGTATGGTTTAAAAACAATAAATATTACTAACTAATTAATATTACTATCTATTAATATTACTATTCTAAATACAGTGTGTTTCTTACAAAAAGCAATATTTAACAATATAGCATCAATGAATTTATT
Organism: Danio aesculapii; assembly: GCF_903798145.1. NCBI lineage: Eukaryota > Metazoa > Chordata > Actinopteri > Cypriniformes > Danionidae > Danio > Danio aesculapii. The sequence continues at coordinate 3,316,909 of NC_079445.1, read as the reverse complement.
AGGATATTAATAATTTAGCCCATTGAATATGCAAAGATTGTCCACAGCAAAAACATTCATTGCAAGATGATGCAACACAGATTTGCATGACCCAAACAACCATCAGTAGAAAGATTTAGGGCTCCAGCATTGATATTTGAGAACTGTTTATGATAGAACTCTGAAGTATCTCTATAGGAACAAATGGTACAACCAATTAAGAACATTAGGAGTAATGAAAGTCTCTTTGCCGTTTTCCTGTTTTCAATAAAACCAAACCAGAAATAGACAGTGTGTGACAACATTAACACGAACACACAACACACCCTCTACTTTACAAATTAAAATGGCTTATTTCTCTAAATTTAAGTGGTTTATTTTTATGGAATAAAATCACTGTCATAAATATTTCGTGCATGAATAAAATTCACGCATCTGTAATTATAAAAACGTAAAGGAAAACGTAACGTACTCGTAATTT
>NC_079445.1:3301449-3311449 GCF_903798145.1 Danio aesculapii | reverse complement strand
TCCCAGGAACACTCGTATAGTAATCCCCTTTTGCGTGCTTCCCAAGGGCCTCGAATGTACCATCAAAGCAATTACCAGAGAAAAACACAGTAGAGTCGTTTAGATGCATGTGAATGGGGGTGGCCAGTGAAAGAACTGAGTGTGAAGTAACAATAAAAAAAGAGAATTTGAAACAAACACCAGACTCATGCATTAAGAAGTTTAACTGTGTCTTCTGACTGAGGAGACGAATTTAAACTAAGAACGAATATCTGACTTTCTCCATTTTGATTGCTTTTAAATCGGCACTAAAAATCTAATTCTTTGCTTGCATCTGACACAGATTGGATCTATTTTTTTCTCACACAAACTAATCTAATTATAACTTCCAGATTTGTTTTAAACAACCCAGGCTCATTCTGAAAACGTAGTCCCGTGGAGGTTTCTGGAGACCGCGAAATACGTAGCCGGGGGTACGTACGGCTGCATTTCATTTTTTTAAGCGAACACTGCAGGGCGGTGTGACGCCGTTCCTTTCGGCGCTTGCCGGCCGGCCAGCCGGCCGCTCGCCTCCGTGTGGAGGGCTTTCCCGCTGCAACCAGTTTGTCCGGTTAGCTCTTCGTGTACTCTGGCGGACTCGAGGCGCAGAGAGGGGCTGACCACGACGACGACCGGGTTCGAGTCCGGGGAAGAGCGGTTCCAGAAATCAGGTAAGGGTTAGGGTTAGGGTTAAACAAAAACAAAATCCAAAAAATGAAGCGAACAAGTTCGTCACAGGGTGAGAGTGTGGTCAAAATCCGAAAACGTGGTAAAAATCAGACGAGGGCTTTTCTTTTTCTGGACGGCTTTTGTGAATCGTCGTTGGTTGGGTTTAGGGACGGAGGAGGGTGGGTCAGCCGATTGGCCGGTCGCACGGTCAATCATTCTGTAATCCAGGCAGACAGGCGGAAGGTCGTTCGACAGCGGCCTCTAGCGGGTATACGCGAGAACGGCGCGGGAAAAAGCGCGCACAGCGGCCTCTCGCGGATTCGTGAAAACAAAAACTGCAAAAATACGTACCTCCCGGGACGTATTTTGCGGTCTCCAGAAACGTCCCCGGCACTACGTTCTCAGAATGAGCCTGGGTTGGAAAACGTACCGCTATATACATTTCTGGAGATTGCCAAATATGTCCCAGGAGCTACGTTTTTTTGCAGGTTATGTTTTCATGAATCCACCAGAGGCCGCTGTGTACGCTTTTACAGATCTCAAATTTCTCTCGTGAGTGCTATTTGTGCCTGCTCTTCTCGCATAAATCCACCAGAGGCCGCTGTCGACTGACTGACTGACCACTCGACTGACCCACCCTCCTCCTTCCCAGTTTTTTCAAAAGGAATCCAGAAAAAAAGCCCTTGGGGCTGCCTGATTTTTTACCACTTTTTTTTTTTATTTTACCACATTCTAACCCTGTTATTTACTAGTTTATTTTATGGCTTCTGTTTTTGTTTTACCTGCTTTTTGTTTTACCTGCTTGAACCCCATCTTCACAGTCAACTCCGCTCTGCATCTCAAGTCAGCTGACGTTCACGGCAAGCCACTGGACAAACTGGTCCAGAAAAGCCGTCCATTTGGAGGTAAGCGCGAAAGGGAACAGCATCATACCGCCCCGTAGAGTTCGTTTTAAAGACGAAACGCAGCCATAAATACTCCTGGCTACATAATTCGCGATCTCCAGATATGCATATAGGGCTACGTTTTTTCAGAATGAGCCTATGTTGAAACAGACAGCACCAAAAAATGATCAGAAAATCAAATCTGTTGTCATTTACTTATCTTTCACTTATCTTAAACCTGTTTAAGTTTTGTTCTTCTGTTGAAGAAAAAAAAAGAAGTTACTTGGAAAAATGTTGGAAACCTGTAACCATTGATTTCCATAGTTTTTGCTTTTCTACCGTGGAGGTAAATGGTTACAGTTTTTTTTTACATTCATTCATTTTCCTCCAGCTTAGTCTCTGATTTATCAGAGGTCGCCACAGCGGAATGAACTACCAACTATTCGAGCATATTTTCCACACAGTGGATGCCCTTCCAGCCACAACCCAGTACTGGGAAACACCCATACACACTCACATTCACACACACACTCATGCACTATGATCAATTTAGTTCATCCAATTCACCTATAGCACATGTGTTTGGACTGTGGGGCAAACCGGAGCACATGGAGGAAACCCACACCAACACAGGGAGAACATGCTAACTCCTCACAGAAAGGCCAACTGGCCCAGCTGGGACTTGAACCAGTGACCTTCTTCCTGTGAGGCGACAGTGCTAATATGTTTGGAAGGTCTCAAAGGTTTGGAACCACATCCAAATATTTATTTTGTGTGAACTATCCTTTTAAGATTTACAGTGTAAATGTAGTTGTTTTGCATATATTGATGTAAAAGATTCCATTACATACATATAGCCATCTCACCTCATATATGTTGAACTGGCTCTGACCTCTGGCTAACTCTCTGTAGCTTGTGGTGAATTCTCCGATGAAATCGTGGCTGAAAAGATGAGAAGATTCACAGATTCAGCAAACCATCACTGCTACGAGTCTTCTTTTGTTATTCACATATTTAGACACATCAAAAGCTTACCTGCCATCACGATCCCAGTCATAAACTTCCACTTTGATCGTTCTGAAAAACAGAAAAATCCCAGGTATTGTTAACAAATCAATACTGTCTGAAAAGGGAACGTATTGTTTTAGCACCTGATTTACTAAAGCTATATATATATATATATATATATATATATATATATATATATATATATATATATATATATATATATATATATATATATATATATATATATATATATATATATATATGTGTGTGTGTGTAAGTGTATGTATAGTGATTTCTTAGTGATTTCTATTTTTTTTGTCATGATTTAATGTTTCAGATCATCAAATAATTTAAATATTAGTCAAAGGTTACACAAGTAAACACATCACGCAGTTTTGAAATGATTACTGCCAGACCTGTTCACAATCAAGAAATCACTTATATAGGACCTGCCTGAAAAAGTGAAGTGTAGACCAAAAGATCCTCAAAAGCTAGACATCATGCTGAGATCCAAAGAAGTTCAAAAACAAAAAGAAAGTAATTGATGTCTACTAGGAGGGAAAAAGTTTAAAAAAGCCATACCTAAAGCTTTGGTACTAGAGTGAACCACAGTGAGGGCCATTATCTACAGATTACAAAAATGTGGAATAGTGGAGATCTTTCCAAACTTTCCCTAAATGACCCCAAGAGTGCAGCGACAACTCATCCAAGAGGTCACAAAAGATCCCACAACAACACACAAAGAGCTCCAGGTCTCACTTGTTTCTGTTTAAGTGTTCATGACTGCACCATAAGAAAGAGATTGGGCAAAAAGGGTTCCTAGTTCCAAGATGAAAACCAATGATGAGTAAAAAGAAGAAAGAAGGACTTTTTTTTTCAGAAAACATCCCCAAGATGATCCCAAAAAACAAAATGAAGACTTTGAAGTGGCCAGGTCAAAGTCCTGACCTGAATCCAATTGAGAAGCTGTGGCATGACCTTAAAACGTGGTTCATGCCCAAACCCTTCAATGTGAGTTAAATTAATTATGCAAATATAAGTGGCCCAAAATTCCACCACAAGACATTGGCCAACTGTAGTTTGCTTTGTAGCCTATCCAAAACAAATACAAATAAGTAAAAACTGATTTTATTCCAGTCAAACTAAACAAAGTAGGACTTCTATTATGAAAAAAATGAACAGGGAATACTATTTCTTTGTATGCTAAACCAGCCCGATCCCACAAGAAAACGTAAGTATTTTACGTGTTGTCAGTTTAGTGGCTAATTCGTACGAATTCGTACAAGTTCAGTCGGATGAAATTGTACGATTTTAAAAAGGAGGCGTGGCACTTAACCCCACCCCTAAACCCATCCATCATTGGGGGATGAGCAAATCGTACTAAATTGTACGAATTAGATTTGACGAATTCATACGAATTACCCACTAAATCAAAAAGTTACAAATTGCCGTGAGATTGTGTTAATTAAACAGCACTTGGGAAATATTTGGAAAATAATTAAACGTTCACAGGAGTGCTCATTTAATAATAATGTACAAATAATAATGTAAAATATTTCTGTTGACATGTCAAAGCTTTTTATATCTACTCTTTAAAGAAAATTAATAATTTAAGCTCAATATTGAAGGAATAAATCTGTCAAATTTTGATACAGCTCAATGTTGTCAGAACCTGTTTATTAGATCTCTGTTAAAAGAAAATGACATCAGATTACAATTTAGAGGAGGGGGTCATCGAACATTTAACTGTTAAAAGTTAGATAAATGTTCTTCAGGTTCAAAAGATAGTATGCCGAAAAAAATCTGTGTTTTTAAAACAATGAACATTACTTTATGTTGATTTAGAGGCGGGTGGCACGGTGGCTCAGTGGTTAGCACTGTTGATGTGGGTTTCCTTCGCGTGCTCCGGATTCCCCAACAGTCCAAGACATGTGCTATACACTGAAAAAAATGATGTCTGCAAAATTGTTGCAAACAATTTATATGTGTTGAATTTAAACAAACAAATTAAATTTAGTAATGTTCAACTTAATTTGTTAGTTTAAATTTACATCAAATAAATTGTTTACAACTACTTAACCTAAAAAAATAGTTAGTAAATTCAAGGTTGAATCATTTTTTTCAGTGTAGGCGAATTGGGTAAGCAAAATTGGCTTTAGTGTATGAGTGTGTGTGAATGTGAGAGTGTATGGGTGTTTCCCGGTACTGGGTTGCGGCTAGAAGGGCATCTGCACTGTAAAACATATGCTGGATAAGTTGGCGGTTCATTCCGCTGTGGCGACCCCTGATAAATAAGGGACTAAGCCGAAGGAAAATGAATGAATGGCTTAGAGGCATTTCTCTGCATATCAGTTAAGAAACTTGTGCAAGACTAGCATTGAACATATTTCAAGGAGCTTTGATTGGTCTCTTGCTGCTCGGGCCTAAATTGAGTCATCAGTCACAATTAAACAAAAGCAATCGGTGAATGCATCCTGTGGCAGGTGTTCGCTCAACGGCTTACGTCAACAAGATTTGCTGAAAAATAAAGCTCGCTTCTGTCCATATTAATGAGGAACCAAACCCGCTCTGCTAACAGTTGCTCATTAGCACGACTGAGGTGTTTCAGAAAACTCTATAGACCGGCAAAAAACAAAAATCTGCTCTTGTTTACTTGCTATCTGCAAACAGTCCAGAACTCCCACGCAAATCATTACAGCCATTTATGGAGGAAATGAATAATTCTTATAATTACATTGACAAAGTCAGCGCCCATAGGGCACAGTGCTTCTAGAACAAAAGTGCAAATGAATGTCCCTGAGAGACCGCTGCAGTTCTGCTGAGTTGCCTGGATGTTTGCTTTGGTGTAAGAAAATAAGTGGGCTAATGTGTCCCTCGATATCCATATATTCAAAAAGCATACAGAGAGTGGCATTGTTTATCTCGTTCCAAACGGGTATGACTTTTATATCTGCTTTCTAACACAAAAGAGTCCAAACAATTAATACAAGTCAAAGTGGTTCAGTGTTGTTTTGTGGCACAAAGTCTGTCAGTTTATGGAAAAGTACTGTTTGAACTGTGCTAAAAAAACACAAAGTCATAGGCTATGTCCACACTAATACATGTTTGTTTAAAAACATATTTATTTCTCTCCGTTTTGGTCTCCTTTCCACACTGAGATGGCGTTTTTAGGAATATTAAATATTCAAAATATTAATATTAAATATTAAAAAACGATGACGCATTTTAATCATGTGATGCAGTCATGTGAGCAATTCAGCCAACATGGTGGACGCCATTGTAAAGCAGTTGTTTTGGATGCTGTCCGCTTTGACAGTTTTATTACAGATTACTGGTTTGACGTTAATAACAAAACTAAACTGCGTCCAGTTTTACGTATAAAAACAGTGCCTCGCCTGAGCTCGCCTTTTTAAAATTAAAGCATCCCAAAATGGAGGAAAAATCAGATGCTCAAGATGTAATCTTTAAAATAATGACTTATATTAAAACATAGCAAATAAATGAGAGAGGTTTGTGATACATCAATTACAGTGGAGCATTAATTAAATCCTTATTTTCCACGGAGCAAAATCATCCACCTGCACAGCTGTGCTGCAGACCAGCACTAACAAAAATATAGGATACACTTCATATGGCAGATTTTATTTGGAATTTTTTTTTATAACGAATTTCATTTGGTGTAATTTTTATCTTATTTTTAATGTCTTTTTTGTTGGTCAGTTATCTACAAAAAACAAGAGGAACGAATAACATTTGAGCATCAAGTAAGTGCGTCAAGACAAGGTCTGCTATTCTTCCGTGGCCAAAACACGGTTTGTTAACTGGTTTGTTAAATAAAATAATAATATGGATAAAATAAAAGTGAAATATTCACAGTTTCGAATATTCATTCATTCATTTTATTTTCTGCTAAGTCCCATTAATAATCTAGTGTCGCCACAACGGAATGAACCGCCAACCTGCCCTTTCAGCTGTAACCCATTACTGGGAAACATCCATACACACTCATTCACACACATACACTACAGACAATTTAGCCTACCTAATTCACCTGTACCACATGTCTTTGGAGTTGTGGGGGAAACCGGAGCACCCGGAGGAAACCGACACGAACACGGGGAGAAATGCCAACTGACCCAGCGAGGGCTCGAACCAGTGACCTTCTTGCTGTGAGGTGATTGTGCAACCCACTGCGCCACCGTGACGCCCCCTAAAATTATATTTTTAGATTATTTTGTTTCTAAAAATATCTCTATTTTGAATTAGAAAAGTGGCAATGTTTTGTGTAAAAAAGAAAAAGAGACTAAAAATTATACTTGATTATAAAACAAGGTTTAAAGTTTGAAATAGTGAGTAAGTTTTATTAGCGACGATCTCTTCCTCATTAGCATAAACAGCCCTGAGTGAGAAGCAGCTGTCAGCCATTACAGTTTTCACCTGCTGAAGATAATGTCACGACTAACAGCATTAAAAATGCACTGAAACACTGTAATCTCCACAGACTGCCTTCATCTGAGACACTTTGTAGCTCCGCCCTCTTCTGAAAAGAGCACAATCTCATTTGAATTTAAAGCGACAGCTACCAAAACGCCCCAATTTGGATCAACGTCTAAAAGGGACAGTTTCAAAGAGTTATAAAGCCTTATTTGTGTGGTATTTTGAGCTGAAACTTCACACACACACTCTGGGCACATCAGAGACTTCATTTACATCTTGTAAAAAGGGGCACAATAGGTCCTCTTAAAGTGTGTGCGCTCATAAAAAGTGCCTCACGCCTCCAAAAGCCACCGTGCATTCATTACATTTAATCTTCTGAGGATCAAGTAATTATTATATAAGAAAAAAGTCACACAATGGCTTCTAAAACCACAGCAAACTTGACTGTAAAAGTGCTTTATTCACAAATGTTATATGCAATATTCCAGTTTTGCGCATACATCTAATTTGCATCTTTGGACGGAAACAGACGTTGATGTGAATCAGCTAGGGATCCATCTGAAAAACTTTTCTCACCTCAAAACTCTCATCCGACTTGTTGGCAAAAAAAAAAGTTCTGCCTATTTTACCAGCAAGCCAAAGCGAAGGTAAAACATGAGTAGTTGTTGTCTGCCGTAGTCGAGCATCAAAAACAGGCTCCCTCCGCAGAATAGTGGGCGGCTGCGCTCTTTGACGTTCGTTATCTTCAAAGTAATGAGTCAGCACCTCTCTGAACATCTGTCACCTGGGCGTCATGTTTCTGACAGTAAGAGAACGCAGCCGCCAAGACGCCTCCCTAGGCAGCTGTCTATCAAGACTCGCAACAGAGGAGGAGAAAATAGACTGCGCTCTGAGCCCAAACAACCACGATTTTCAAGGCTGAAGGTACATTTCAGAGCTGTTCTGAATTCCCATGCACTGACCTCAAACCAAAAACCAAAACATAGCTTCGGGCATTGGTTGAATAAACAATTGTGTTGCATAGAATTGGAAAGCCATGTCAAAGCATTTAATGCAAGACTCTCTTGGTAATACATTTTGAGTTGACAGTCGTCATTTGCTTGCTGAACTTCAGTAGATTCCTGTGGAAAACTTGAACCCAAAAGTTTTATTAGATAAAATGAGGCATGTATATCCTCCCCGAGGTTTATTCTTAGTCTAAAGGAGAGCGAGTGTGATTCATTTCATTACCGTCGCAAATTAAGCGAGATCAGAATAAACCATGGAGACGTGAGGGGGATGTCGCACTCTTTTGAAGCTTGGAATAAAATAGATGCACACTGACATCTTTTTTTTTTTTATAATGGGCTCCGGAGCTGAAATTTGTTATGTCTACATACAGCTGAAGTCAGAATGATTAGCGCTCCTGAATTTAATTTCCCCCAATTTCAGTTTAACAGAAAGATTTTGTTTTGTTTTTAACACATTTCTAAACATAATAATTTTAATATCTCATTTCTAATAACTGATTTCCTTTATCTTTACCATGATGACTGTACATAATATTTGACTAGATATTTTTCAAGATACTAGTATTCAGCTTAAAGTGACATTAAAAGGCTTAACTAGGGTAATAAGGCAAGTTAGGGTAATTAGGCAAGTCATTGTATAACAGTGGTTTGTTCCAACTCAGGCACATTCTGAAAACGTACCGCTATATACATTTGCAGAGAGCGCCAAATATGTCTCAAGAGCTACATTTTGTGCCGTTTTTGTTTTCGTTTTCGTTCACCGGAGCCCACTGTGTACGCTTTTTCAGATCTCAAATTTCTCTCGCGACTGCCATTCTGTTCTCGCATAAATGCACCAGAAGCGGCTGTCGACTGACTGACTGACCTTCTCTAAACCCAACTGTGACGGTCGTAAGGTTCTGTTAACTAGTGTCCACTAGATGGAGGTGTTCCATGATCTGGTATTCTTCTGGAGTGTCGAACAGGTGCGGTGTTTTGCCGTGATTACGTTTGGATCAGGTGCAGAGTGTTACCTCTGATGTGCGGTTGTATAAAGACCAAGAGAACAGGACTGCGGGTGTTCATCCTTCCCTCTTCAGCCTTGGAGTTTTTTTGGGTTCTTTTCTTTATATTTATGTATCATTTCACTTCATTTTTGATTAAATATATTTAAGTTGATTTGAATTTCTGGTTTGGATATTTATTTGGTTTTGTTGCTACTTCCTTGAGCCAGGAGGTTGTAACACCAACCGACAGTGTTTTCAAAAGCAATCTAAACCCTGCTTGAGTTTTACCATGTTTTTAGATTTTACCACATTCTCACCCTGTTATTTTCTTGTTTATTTAGTTTTTTGGCATTTGGTTTTGTTTTACCTGCTTTCTGGAACCGTTCTTCGCTGGACTCGAATCCAGTCGACACGGTCAACTTCTCTCTGAGTCTAAATCCACTGACGTATGCGGTGAGCCACTGGACAAACTGGTAACAGCGGAAAGCTGTCTATACGGAGGTAAGCAGTCAGCTGCTAGCGCAAAAAGCAACGACGTCATACCGCCCAGTAGCGTTCGTTTTAAAGACAAAATGCAGCCATATGTACCTCTGGCTACATATTTCACGATCTCCAGAAATGTACACAGGGCTACGTTTTCAGAATGAGCCTATGTTGGTTTGTTCTGTAGGCAATTGAACAAACATATTGATAATAATATTGAAATGTTAAAAACCGCTTTTATTCTAGCTGAAATAAAACAAATAAGACTTTCTCCAGAAGAAAAAATATTATAGGAAATACTGTAAGAAATTCCTTGCTCCTGTTAAACATCATTTAGCAAATAATTAAAAAAGAAAATTCATAGAAGGGCTAATAAATTTGGCTTCAGCTAAGTGGTGATGCATTGAAGGCTTTGGAAAGTTCATGCACAGACATCGCCGGTCCCCCAGGCCAAAGTAGATAACTGCCTGCGATGGCACTGCAACATCATGCAATTTATGATCCA
>NC_079445.1:3268949-3298949 GCF_903798145.1 Danio aesculapii | reverse complement strand
AAATAAACATATAATGGAATAACATAACGGAAAAAATACACACTTACATAAGTAAACATACAGATTGAATGATGGGCTCAAAAATGTGTCTTTCAAAATTTTTGTGTGGATATCTGTGGGAGTAGATTTTGTGGGAGTAGATGTGGGAGTAGATCGTGTGGGTCTACATTTTGTTGAGCACAATATAAGATATTTTGAAGAATGTTTGAAACTTCTAACTATTGACATGCATATAGGAAAAAAAAAATATATATATTCATTCATTCATTTTCTTTCAGCTTAGTCGCTTATTTATCAGAGGTCGCCACAGCAGAAAGACCGCCAACTGTTCCAGCATATGTTTTACGCAACGGATGCCCGTCCAGCCATAACCCAGTATTGGGAAACACCCATACACACTCACATTCACACTCATACACTACGGCCAACTTTAGTTTACCTATAGCGCATGTGGTTGGACTGGGGGGGGGAAACCGGAGCACCTGGAGAAAACCCACACCAACATGGGAGGAACATGCAAACTCAACACAGAAATGCCAACTGGCCTAGCTGGGACTCAATACCAGCGGTCTTCTTGCTGTGAGGCGACATATATACATATATATAACGATTATTTTAATGGTTAGAGGTTAAATGGTTAAACATTCTTCAAAATATCTTCTTTTATGAGTGTTTGAGTGTTTCTTCTTTGGCTCTCGGCGAAGGCGGTCGCACTTTTTCCCTCTCCGTCCCATATCTCTCCTCGCTAGCTCCTCTTGTCTTTGTCTTATTCTATCTCTGAGACTCTCCGTGCCCTGCTATCCAAACAAATAAGGAATTATGGATTTGATCAACTGGTCTCTGAATGCGATTGACACCATCTTCTCGACGAGAAGTTTGGGCTCGGGAGAGCCCACATGTCCTGCGGGGACGTTTGCAGCTGGATACGTGATGGACGGGTGGGAGAAGTGGCGCGTCCTGTGCCTGGCTGCTCTGTCTCTGGAGGATATTGAAGACATTTACCTATTCGGAACTTTGATAACAGGGTTTCTGCTGATGGGCTTATGCGGGGCCCTGGCGTATCGACGAATGATGAAAGCGGTCAGTGCTGCTCAAAACCCCACCAGGCTGGCCGGCTTGATTGAAGCGCTGATGGGCAGGCTTGCTAATAATCAGACTGCAATATTAGATCGCAAACTGGAAAACATCGGGGTGAAGTTAGCAGCTTTGCAACAAAATTTGGCCAGATCTGGAGACATGTGATGGACATTAAATATCTGTGAAATTGGCAGGTATTGACCTAAAGTTGAAGTATCTTTCCACTCTTTCGGCTTCCCTGTGTTTTCTTTTCTCCTGCCAGACGGCCTCGGCTGGAGGAAAACAACTTCTCCCGGATAGCAAGATAAGGAGACGCTCTGAAATTCCTGCTCCCCGTCAAGGACACCTGTTGGACTATACAGGCTTACGCACACACACACACAGATACATAGCACGACACTTCCTGGCCCCAAATCCAACGCCTTCGTATGCTTTCACCCACTGGAGGGGGTGAGCAGGTCTGCGACCAGCGCCTCCATGGCTGCAGGACCTGATGGCTGCCCGCCCTTACCGGACTATTTCCACACCCCCTGTTCCCATCCCCTGTGGCAATGTTATGTCTTGTCGGTGTGTTTTTGTGCTAGATTGCTGGGGCTTTTTCTTATCCCTGATCTCACGGTGCTCTAACTTAAGAGCAAGGTGAGAGGGACTTTTTTTTTTTTGCCTCTTTTTCCTGACTATTTTATTTCCTGTTCCACCTCCCGTGACCTGTCTTCCCTGGAGTTGTGATGTCTGTGCACGGTCGGGGGGTTCCATTTACCTGCATTTCGTTGCCTTGTACTTGTACATGTGTGATGACAATAAATTGAATCTAATCTAATCTAATCTTTTCTGCTTAACACAAAAAAACTCAAACTGGTTTGGAACAAGTCAATATAGGGTGAGTAAATGAAATAAATGTTAATTTTAGGGTGAACAAAACTGTAAAAAAGCGGTGTTGTTTTAAGTCATCTCTGAACACTTACGTGCCGTCTTCATTGCTTCTGTAGAAGACCATGAAGGGGTCAGATTTCCCGAAAAAATCCTTCTTGTCCAATTGTTAGCACAGAACTGCATGGTTGCACTGTCCTATAAAGAAGTCATAAGAAAAAAAAAACCTTTATTAACATATTTACATTTTTATTTAACTTGAGTTTCAGTTACAATACTAAATTATTTGCCCTCGGCTTAGTCCCTTATTTATCAGGGGTCGCCACAGCAGAATGAACCACCTATTCCATTATATTTTTTACACAGCAGATGCCCTTCCAGCCGCAACTCAGTATTGGGAAACACCCATACACACTCATTCACACACATACACTCATACGGCCAATTTTATTTATTCAATTAATTTATACCACATGTCTTTGGACTGTGGGGGTATGTTCGCCCAAGAACATATGAGCTAAACAGAAAGTTTAGTAGCTCTAGTGTGTTTGTTAATCTCTTTTTTCAACCTAAACCCTCATCACATCTGACTCCTCAGCACCGCTTCCAGCATCTGTCCTTCTACACAGAGCAAATGCAGCTTGTCTTCATTGTAGGCAAACAAAGGAATCCTTAATTGAGTCGTACTTTCGTTTCCTGTCCATTTAAAATGACTCACTAAATCCCTCCATCTGACAGCAGCGGTCAGACTCTCTGTGCTGTTCCCATGATTGACGCTCACGTCTGAATTTTTAGTTCATTCTCAGCTCTGCCTTCACTGAGCACTCTCGAAATCAATTTTCACTTCCTCTGGGAATCGTCCTTTGAGAAATTATGAATGTATTTCCTGCATTTTAGGAGTCTTTATTTCAGATTGTAATCCGTCATCATGTACAGTGCAAGCATTGTCATCATTGTTATAAGCGATACACTGTAAAACGTATCTGTAAATTAGCAGTTTTGCGATTCATGTTTTTATTTTTCCTTGTTTATTTATGCTTTTAAATTGCATTATGGGACCTTGAGTTTTCTTCAAACATCTTTTAACCTTGAAAAATTGGAAAAGGTGACTTTTATTAACAATTTTAATAGTTTAAAGTGGCATATTGTCTGGGTTGGTGTTGTGAATTAGGCTATAAAACCCTTGTAATAAACTGCCAACTTAATAGCTATTATTACATGGCTGTCTGGAATACTCGATTCTGATTGGTTACGTAATACGTAGGTTAGTATTTGCTCAATTCAGTCAGTTTAGCTTCTGTCAGCTTTGCATTTTTGGCTATTTGGCGCCATCTTGTGTCTGAATAATGCGCAGGTTAGTGTATACTCCATCAGCTGTTTTAGTTTCTGTCAGTTTTGTGTTTTTGACTGTTTGTCGCCATCTTGTGTCTAAATAATTCACAGGTCAGCGTATACTCCATCAGCTGTTTTAGTATCTGTCAGCTTTGTGTTTTTGACTGTTTGGTGCCATCTTGTGACTAAATAATGTGCAGGTTAGTGTATACTATTTCAGCTGTTTTAGTATCTGTCAGCTTTGTGTTTTGACTGTTTGGCGCCATCTTGTGACTAAATAATGTGCAGGTTAGTGTATACTCCATCAGCTGTTTTAGTATCTGTCAGCTTTGTGTTTTTGACTGTTTGGCGCCATCTTGTGACTAAATAATGTGCAGGTTAGTGTATACTCCTTCAGCTGTTTTAGTTTCTGTCAGCTTTGTGTTTTTGACTGTTTGGCGCCATCTTGTGACTAAATAATGTGCAGGTTAGTGTATACTCCATCAGCTGTTTTAGTTTCTGTCAACTTTGTGTTTTTGACTGTTTGGCGCCATCTTGTGTCTAAATAATGTGCAGGTTAGTGTATACTCCATCAGCTGTTTTAGTTTCTGTCAGCTTTGTGTTTTTGACTGTTTGGCGCCATCTTGTGTCTGAATAATGCGCAGGTTAGTGTATACTCCATCAGCTGTTTTAGTATCTGTCAGCTTTGTGTTTTTGACTGTTTGGCGCCATCTTGTGTCTAAATAATGCACAGGTTAGTGTATACTCCATCAGCTGTTTTAGTTTCTGTCAGCTTTGTGTTTTTGACTGTTTGGAACCATTTTGGGACTGAATAATGCGCAGGTTAGTGTATACTCCATCAGCTGTTTTAGTTTCTGTCAACTTTGTGTTTTTGACTGTTTGGCGCCATCTTGTGACTAAATAATGCGCAGGTTAGTGTATACTCCATCAGCTGTTTTTGTTTCTGTCAGCTTTGTGTTTTTGACTGTTTGGTGCCATCTTGTGTCTGAATAATGCGCAGGTTAGTGTATACTCGATCAGCTGTTTTTGTTTCTGTCAGCTTTGTGTTTTTGACTGTTTGGAACCATTTTGGGACTGAATAATGCGCAGGTTAGTGTATACTCCATCAGCTGTTTTAGTATCTGTCAGCTTTGTGTTTTTGACTGTTTGGCGCCATCTTGTGACTAAATAATGTGCAGGTTAGTGTATACTCCTTCAGCTGTTTTAGTTTCTGTCAGCTTTGTGTTTTTGACTGTTTGGCGCCATCTTGTGACTAAATAATGTGCAGGTTAGTGTATACTCCATCAGCTGTTTTAGTTTCTGTCAACTTTGTGTTTTTGACTGTTTGGCGCCATCTTGTGTCTAAATAATGTGCAGGTTAGTGTATACTCCATCAGCTGTTTTAGTTTCTGACAGCTTTGTGTTTTTGACTGTTTGGCGCCATCTTGTGTCTGAATAATGCGCAGGTTAGTGTATACTCCATCAGCTGTTTTAGTATCTGTCAGCTTTGTGTTTTTGACTGTTTGGCGCCATCTTGTGTCTAAATAATGCACAGGTTAGTGTATACTCCATCAGCTGTTTTAGTTTCTGTCAGCTTTGTGTTTTTGACTGTTTGGCGCCATCTTGTGACTAAATAATGCGCAGGTTAGTGTATACTCCATCAGCTGTTTTTGTTTCTGTCAGCTTTGTGTTTTTGACTGTTTGGTGCCATCTTGTGTCTGAATAATGCGCAGGTTAGTGTATACTCGATCAGCTGTTTTTGTTTCTGTCAGCTTTGTGTTTTTGACTGTTTGGAACCATTTTGGGACTGAATAATGCGCAGGTTAGTGTATACTCCATCAGCTGTTTTAGTTTCTGTCAGCTTTGTGTTTTTGACTGTTTGGCGCCATCTTGTGACTAAATAATGCGCAGGTTAGTTTTTGGTTCTGTCAGCTTTGCATTTAATTAAACAATTAATAAACTATGACGACTGTTAGAACAATGTTTTGTGTCTAATTTTTATGTTTTGTGGCAAGTAGCAATGTTATAAGGATAAAGTACATCCAGGACGGTTATTTTTGCAGTATAAAGCACTACATAACAGTCTGCTGATAAACCTGTCAGGCTTTATTCTGCGATAACCTCCTGAATGTACTTTCTCCTTAGCCTAATAAGCATCAAATTAGGAGTTTATTTAGCTAAAAGTCACCGTTAATAGTTTGTTAATAGCAAGAAAGCTACTTTAAAATAAAGTGTGACTAGTTATTAGAACATAGTTATTTACAATTACACAACACAGCTCTGATTCAAACTATTACCGGTCTTAACAGTAAGTGAACATGTTTTTCCAAGAGGATGACAAAGCCAATCAGAAGCAAGCTCTTGTACAGCGTGTTTGGCAGATGAGCGATAACTGCGCTGGACTCCAGAAGCAGATATTAAACCAGTGCTGTTATCTGCACAGCACTACATCGCTCTTAGTAAACAAACTTTGTTGTTGTGAGCTCCTGCAGAATACTGATGACACACTAATAGACGTTTACAGAGGATGTGCGCACTTTCACACTTATCATACACCCCAAGCCAGAGCAATTAAACGTGCGTTTGCTCTGCAGGCTTATTCCTGGACTGCAATATCAACATATTCTCCAAGCTCTTTCTTCTTGAAGTCACTCGGCCTTATTACAACACCTCAAACCTGGTGTTTGGAACCGTCCAGATAGCGTTAGCATTATCACATTCCCTCCATCGCCCACCCATAAAAAGCCCAGTGGCGGATGATGCCTTTTCACATGACAACCTTCAGGAATCTGCCAGCTGTAGAGCCACATAACACTTTAAGTGCAGCTTTAGGGCTCTCAGCAGAAATCATCAGTGACACCCGCTGAAAATGAGTTGGTATGAATATATGCCTGAAGCCAAGGCGCCCTAAATAGGGCACTTTACGAGAGGGGTGGAAAGTTCAGGATGCACATGAATTCGAATGCAATCTCCACCCACACACCACACCACACCGCTGCAGATGCAGAATAATGCCATTCGGTCTCAGCGATGCCCCAAAGCCTCATAAATATGTTCTGCATTCTTGGATACGAGGCTGGCAATGGGGAAAGAAGCCTGACATTCTGTCTCTGCCAGCTTATAGCAGCTAATACACACTGTGATCACATCAGACAGAAGATTTTACTCAGTGATGCAGGTGACTGGGGGTGTAACGATACACATATTCATTATTTTAACCACTGAATACATCAACTCAGACTGAAAATACATGCCTCAGCCTACATGTTTTGTACAATGTTACCAAAGACCACAAAACCATGTCTTATGTTGCATGGGTGTTTTGGAAATAGCCAAAAATACATCGTAGGGGTCGAAGTTATTGATTTTTCTTTTGTCCCAAAAATCTATGAAAGGCAAGATCATGTTCCATGAAGACATTTTGGACATTTCCTAAAGTAAATATATCAAAACTAAATTTTTCAATTGGTTAAATGGATTGCAAAGTAATTAATTTGAACAACTGTACGTTAAACACATTTAGATTTATTTTTATTGCGTTTTTCAAAATGAGTTGTATACACAGTAATGAGTAGAACATAAACAGTACACAGTATTTTAAGGGAAAAAAGAAAGAGAAAAGAAAAATAAATAGATAAATAAAAATAGATAAAAATAGAAATCAAAAACAGCAGTGTGCTCTAATTCAAAACAATATTACAATATCGCTGTGTGTACAATTAAGGATAAATAGTAGACTTATAATCAATGTGTCACGGTCGGTAATGGGGAAAAGGGACGAGGACGCAAGTGCAGGGTAAATAAGTATTCATTTATAATAAAACAAAATAAAAGGCAAAACAAACTACCCCGAGGGAGAAAACATTAACCAAACAAATAAACAAACAAACCAAACTAGACTGGGCAGGCTGGCAGGGATCAGGACTGGAACACGACAAGGTAACATACAATGATGATCAATGACATACGATGAGGCAACATACGATGACGAACTGGCACAGGACAGCAGACATGAGGAGAATATAAGCAGTAGTAAATTAACACAAACAGTTGAACATAATTAACTAATAATGGGGAAAGAACGGGGAAACATCAAATTCTGCAAAATAGCTTGTCAAGTTTACGATTAATTTTCATATTAGGAATCCCCAATAAAATGAAAGAACAATGGTCTCTTTAGTTTCATTTCTAAACGTTCGAATCAAACAAAATCTCCAAAAACTCACGTCTGGTTCAAGTCCCTCCCCCGGAGAGTCCTCAGTTTATGGTGATCGCTGATTGGCTCCTGTACTAGAAGGCGGGGCTTGATTCACCATATTGACTACAACACTTTTCCACATTCAAAACTATACACGTGGCACGTCTTGTGTATTCTATAGTCTTTGTCTAGACACACTGAGGCCAATTTATAGACGTAGTCTCTTGTAAAACATGAGCAAGATTGTGAAATATCCCATGGTTTTATCATCTAAATCACTGACCACTTTTCAACATCATCTCCAAAAGACAGATTCTTCTAGCTCGAAATGAAAAACTGAGTTGCAATCTGCTCTTGAGAAGCGATGTAATCAAATTTAGATCTGAAAGAAGAAGTCAATTTGGTGTGAAAGCGAGAATAATTCATAAGCTAATGATGTACGCGCGTGATGAAAGTCAGCTATCAACTCCCAGCAGGCGGTTTTTCAGGGGTCAATGTGAAGCAGAGGTTATCTGTTAATGTTGTCAGTCATTTTGGGGCTTTGCTGCTTTTATATGCTGAATTCTCCACAGAGACAAAGACAGTGCCGATACGCCCGAGGGTGTTAGAAAAAGATCAATACTATCAATACTGTCTGTGTCCAATTTCTTTTCTCTTTTCATCACAGATCATACAGTGTGATACTGCTGACAGACAGATACGGGCCTTGAATGTGGACACACTGTTTAATTTACTAATATCAAGCAAATAAATACATTACATGGTTATAATAAATAAGAAGTATGCTTAGTAGCATCTAAGTTAATTACTAGTATGTATTGTATTCAGTGTTGGATAAGTTACTACAAAAAAATGATCAATGAATTATAAAATTATAAATAAATGTAGTTTTACTTAGCTCATTTTTACATGATTAATAAGTATATTTATATGGAGAAATGCAATTTTAGAAATACAGAAATGCAAATAAAGAAATAGAGTATGTTTCAAACAACAGACATTTCAAACTAGCCTAGCTTTTTCTGCAGATAATATTAGAACAGGATTTATTTTTTCTTAACATTGACCCTTTTGCTTAATAGCACAGAGATTTTACTCTAAAAGGCAAAGATAAGTTTTTATGAGCTCTTTCTATTGGTTTTTTCCTCTTCTCAAATGCTGTGTACAAATAAAAGCTCCATTGATATTCTTCCACACACTGTAATGAGGAAGGAACAAGTCTTTATTGTTAGCATGCGAGCTAAAGGGATCTGGGTCGCTTCGCATTCACGCATGCTCAAATTAAAGCTTTAGGTGGGTTAAATATGGCCCGGCGGAGCATAAAGAACAACAAATGAAGTCTGCCATTGATCCAGAGAACAGAGAAGCTGTAGAAAATCCTTTTGAAATTGTAATGAAGGTGTTTCATATGTCCAGTCACAGCGCTAACAAGAGCACAGCACACTGGAGCATCACAAACACTTCACAGTAGCTGCGCCTTCATCCAAATCTACAGAATATTGCAGAAATGATTGACTGTATAAGCACTGTTTACATTCCATGCGTTCAATCCTGTCAATTCCAGAGAAAATAAGTGTACTTTAAATGATTAATAATATAAATGGTAACACTTTAGTTGAAGGGATGTTTACAAGACTGTCATTAAACACTTATAATCATGACGTGACGCACTGCATGCTTATAACAACTCATTAAGTGTCATTCACTCAGTTATGACATTTTAAAAGCAAAGATGACATTATTGGTTATGACAACTTGACATAAATACATCACAACCTGTTTTTGTCTTTGTTAAGATAACTTGACATTACCAAGACAACATAACTTGTCATAAATCTGTCATAAACATGATTGTCATGAAGCCATTATAAATATGTCATGAATTTCATAACAGCGTCATTAATACATATAAATTTGACCTCAACTACAGGGGTACAAGCTAAATATGTCATTAAAATGTCATTAAATACCAATGACACTCTAATAAAATGATTTGACAGAGTGTTGACACTTTTAATGAGACCTTTGAATGACAAACACAGTGAAAACGGGATCAGAAAAATAATCATGACACAATTATAATGCCTCTTGACAATCATGTTTATGACAGATTTATGACAAGTTATACTGTCTAGGTCAGGCATGGGCAAACTCGATCCTGGAGGGCCGGTGTCCCTGCAGAGTTTTGCTCCAACACTAATCAAACACACCTGAACACCCTAATTAGTGTCTTCAAGATCACTAGAAAGCTACAAGCAGGTGTGTTTGATTAGGGTTGGTGCAAAACTACGCAGGGACACCGGCCCTCCAGGATCGAGTTTGCCCATCCCTGGTTTAGGTAATGTCAAGTTTATTAGGTTTTGTCAAGTTGTCATAATAATGTCATCTTTGCATTTAAAACTGATATAACTGAGCAAATGACACTTAATAACAGTTGCCATAAGCATGAAAACAATCTCATTCCCATTCATGACATGACATATAAAGGTTTCATGACAGTCTTATGAACACCTCTTTAAATAAAGTGTTACCATATAAAGGGAATTTTTCAGAAGCAGGGAAACCATTGTAACCTTATACTGTAGTGTTACTTCATATTACTAGGAGAACTAGTATTATACTAGTATAATACTACTTATTAACTAGGAGCTCTTGGAGTCATTTCAGCAAATCATTTTGAAGACTGAATCAGTATTTGAGAGGGTACGGCTGAGAATGGTTAGCTGTTTAATACAAGATATTCAAAGTCAAAGGAGTTTATTGCTATATTCATTAAGGAATGCATGAGATAAATGAATTTTGATCCCTTTAAAAAAACCATGAAAACCTAACATTTGTGTGGTATTAGTGCACGCAGACTCTATTTTTTCTATTGTTGTGACTTAGATGAAGATCAGAACACAATTTCTGTCCAATTTTTGCAGAAATCCAAGTAAACCCAAAGGGTTCACTTACATTTTCTTGCAACCTGATGTAAAGATAATGTGGAATATGCATGCATCCAATCATGTGGAGATTCCACGCAAATACTAATTACTACCTACGTCCCTGGATGATGCACTGAGGTCTTATGAAGCAAAATGATGGCTCGGTGCATCACACTGAACATTATTTTCAGCTTCATTACTGGTTATTCACAGCCTGGGCAAACGGCTCTAAACACGTACACTGAAGTATACACGAGTAGCGTTTCATCACATAATGACGCATTCAGTGTGTGTTGCACCGATCGTTTCGCTTCATAAGACCTCAGTGCATCATCAGGACCTGCAGGTAGTATTTATGATTTGCATGCATATGCTTTTTTTTTTTTTTATCTCAAAGACAACAGTTTTAGCTAAACATCATCTTTACTGTTTTATGAAAAAAAAGTCACCCAAACACTGTATAGTACAAGGCTGAGAAAATTAACAGGACATTTTAAATTTTGGGTGAATTATCCCTTTAACGTGCATCTTCCTAATTCCATCCAGTGTTCACCTTCATGAGGTTCAATGTGACCAAAGTTTACTTTTAAAGAGCCCATATTATGGGTTTTTGAAAATGCCCTTCCATGTAGTGTGTAACACAGCTCTAATGGCCCGTTTCCACTGAGTGGTACGGTTCGGTTCGGTTCGGTACGCTTTTATGGCCGTTTCCACTGTCAAAAACCTTACCGAACAGAACCATACCGTACCACTTTTTCGGCACCCTTTCGAAAGGGTACCAAACACGAGAAAGGGTACCAAAAGGTGGAGCCACACGCGCAGCTGAACGCTATTGGTTTACAGAGATACGTCATTCGCTTACGCAACAAGCCAGAATGAAAACAAAAAACCCGCCATGTTTGAAATACACAGCGAGAGATTACAGCGGAATTATAAAAACATATAATAATGAGCCACGGTCGATCTGGACTTAAACAAACCTTGTTGTCATCTTGATGAACAGCCACAAATCCAAGAAGAAGAGCAGATTTACCCTGTGCCCTGTAGTTTTTTACGAGCCAGTCTGAGGCGCAAGCGGTTTCATTTTCTTGCTAGCGTTCGCGCGCGTCTAACATTATATCTTAAATAACAAACTTCTTGAGCTGATGATAATAACCTGCGCTTGATTATTGACGTGCTTTTGAAACCCGATCCTGTCAGACACTGACAAACGCGAGAGTGAAGCGTGAAGAAACAAAGGAGAAGCCGGAAAAAAAGGAGCACATTATTTTTTCAACAAACGCGAACAAAATGCCATGTATAACTAACTTATTATCTTCACATTTTGGACTAATATGAACCGGGAATGACTGAATTACTCTCTAACAGAGGCTACATGTGCTGCTGAAGCTTACATACACAGATAAGAGGTTTTCACTGACTGTAGGCTATAATTTCTGTTGTTTCGAACCTAAATACGGGCGAAATGTCTGCTGTGTGTAGTTCTTCTGTATTAGGTAACATATCGGAGATTTTAAGGGGCTGTATGTGTTTATATATGTTCATTTATTTAGTTATTTAATATAATTACAGACGTTACAGTAGGCTGTTTCGCACTGTCATTGATCTGCAGTTATAATCAACTCATGTTCATTGAAAAGTTAGTAATAAACATTTCTACACAAGTATTTATGTGTATGAAGCATCTGTTTTGTGAGAAGTGCTTTTCATATGATATGTGAGCGACCCATACAGCTTTATTGTAGACATTTCCTCGAGCGAGAATGACGTCGACTGAAACTTTCTGTCATACACCACGCCCACCAAAAGGGTACCCTTGTTAGTGGAAACGCAAGCGTGATAAAGGTGACCCGTACCGTACCGTACCAGTCAGTGGAAACGAGCCATAAGTGAAGTGAAATATCCAGCTAAGGCTTAAATCTGTAAGTGTACAGTGTTTAAAACTATTGTTCATCTATAAAAGAGTCGACTCACAGTGCTTCAAAAGAGTCGTCTTGATAACGAGTCATTAGGTGTTTCGTAATGAAGCGACTACAAAACAAGTAGTTGCGCGCGCAAACCCGGGAGATTTCAACAGAATGCCCGAGCGTGCTGCCCAAGAGGCGTTTCAAAGATGGCCGCAAAGTGTAATGACTTGCATTAAAGGGACTTTAATATATACGTTTATAATACCACTACCCTTGTATATTTCAACAGCGCTACTTTAAACTCATACAGTTTTACTCTACTTGCATTACATTTTACTTGAGTGTGTACATTTACTTGAGTGTGGTTTACTCTTTCCACCACTGACCATTTGTGTTAATGCATAACTCTATAATGACATTCAGAACTGGAGTCCTGTGGTGCATACTAACAGGTATTCTTGACTTTTAATATTATGACTGAACTGACCTTTTTAAATGAGGGCGATGCTGAAAATGTCCAGCCTCTGTCTTAATAAGATCTCTCTTTTTATTAGACGTTGGTTCTGATGTTGCGGACTTCATTTAAGTCAACACATCTCCTTCATCTAACCAGACGGACGATTGTGCAAAAAAAAAAAAAAAAAAAAAATCATCGATTGGTTTCATTCCCTCACAATTTATCTTGCAGCATGTTGACAAATGCTCACAATCCTCCATGACCTTTTCAAATAAAATCGTATTTTTCTATTTCAAAGGCCCCTGCGGTTAAGAGTTGCTGTTTTTTTTTTGGTCGTGCATGGGTGAATTCATAAACTAGGATCTTGTTTTCTATGTGCACAGCGGCGCTCTGAGCTTTAATGAGACCGAGTGGTTTTAATTGAAGGTCACAGAGTAAATTGCAGGCAATCTGCTTAAAAATGCATTTTCAGCCCGGCCTTGAATGAATACAACACTGTGTACATGTGTAAAGACTCTCTGAAGACGGAAACTCACCCTGCAGTTGCCCAGTTCTTCAGCTGACAGGACGATCGTGCCGCAGTTTTTTCCTGATATGCCCCTGAAATACAGTAGATAAAGGACATTAAACCTTCAAAATATGAACCCACGGTAATGAGATCAATTCCGAGTCAAAACACGATAAGTCCAGCTTTTCTAGGAATTACCAAACTTTAGGTACATAGGTGCCCTATAAAGAAAATACAGGGTATACCTACACTGTAAAAAATTATATAGAATTATATACATATGCTGTGGCGACGCAGAGGCGCAGTGGGTAGTGCTGTCGCCTCACAGCAAGAAGGTCGCTGGATCGAGCCTTGGCTGGGTCAGTTGGCGTTTGTGTGTGGAGTTTGCATGTTCTCCCTGCGTTTGCGTCCGGTTTTCCCCACAGTCCAAAGACATGTGGTACAGGTGACGTTGGTAGGCTAAATTGTTCGTAGTGTATGTGTGTGAATGAGTGTGTGTGGATGTTTCCCAGAGATGGGTTGCAGCTGGAAGGGCATCCGCTGCGTAAAATTCGCTGGATAAGTTGGGGGTTCATTCCGCTGTGGTGACCTCGGATTAATAAAGGGACTGAGCCGAAAAGAAAATTAATGATTGAATATACACATATGCTTTAGCTGGGTGACGTGGTGGCGCAGTGGGTAGCGCTGTCGCCTCACAGCAAGAAAGTCGCTGGTTCGAGCCTCGGCTGTGTGTGAGTTTGCATGTTCTCCTCATGTTCGGGTGGGTTTCCTCCGAGTGCTCCGGTTTCCCCCACAGTCCAAAGACATGTGCTACAGGTGAATTGGGTAAACTAAATTGTCTGTAGGGAATGTGTGTGTGAATGAGTGTGTATGGATGTTTCCCGGTGACGGATTGCGGTTGGAAGGACATCCGCTGCGTAAAACATGTGCTGGATAAGTTGGCAGTTCATTCTGCTGTGGCGACCCCAGATTAACAAAGGGACTAAGCCGAAAAGAAAATGAATGAATGAATGTTTTTAGCTCATTGTAACTTATTAAATTAAGTTAATCATATTCTCACTTAATTTTATAAGTTACGCAAGCTGTTTTAAGTCAGTTTAACATAATATAATTTCAATGACTCATAAGCTTAATTTGACTCAGCTTAACAATTCAAGGTGTAGGCACATAGTCAAATAATAAAAGTTCAGTGTATGGAAATGGGCATACCGTGAACATCAGACCCCATTGTTTCCTTATTCTTTTATAAATAACGTGAGTGTGAAACCTCAGTGAATAACAGACCAATCAGAACACAAAGCAGACTGTTGCGTGACTCACAGGCCATGCCTTCAAGATTTGAATGTACTATAGGTCATGTTCTACTTTTTTTTACTTAACTAAGGCTCATACATACTGTTTAGATATAACAGAACAATTTAACTTATTGAATCAATGCATTACATGACAGATGGGGTTGGCAAGATTAGTAAAAACGACTCACTTTTGCTTCCTTCCTACTCTGGAAACACATTGAAGAGGACATATTATGCAAAAAATCACTTTTATATGGTGTTTAAACACAGTTTTGTGGAAGCAGTTTAAAGTTGTGTGAATATAACCAGCCTCCAATGGTCAATATTAAGTCATTCTAATTTTTATAATCACGCTTGAGAAAAACACTATTATTGTGCACACATAAAATAAAAAGGACGACTTTATTCAACAGTTTCTTCTACTCAATGTCATTATAGGCTGTGCGTTCAATTGGTGCGTTTGGTCGCACATATTACCTGGCGTATTACCTCAATTGTGCCTGTGCACTTCAGAGGTTGCATACTTCGAATAATGCAGACCTTAACATGCTTGAAAGCCCATGCAAGCCAAACCGAGCATTAAGAAATGAGCCGGTGATCAATAATCAGTTTTAAAGGGGCCCTATTATGCAAAAATCACTCTTATAAGGCGTTTAAACACAGTTGTGTGGCTACAATGTGTGAATATAACCAGCCTCTAATGATACAAATTAGTTAATTAAAATTTTTTTAATCACACTTGATAAAATCAGTCTGCAGAAACACTTTGATTGGCATTCTCCCTTTGTACGTGTCATCAGAGGGGGAAAGCCCCGCCCACCAGTGACCATCTCTCCCTCAATAGCATAGGACGCTAGTCTTGTTTTTGAATCTGCCACTATGCTGACACACAGGCATTTGTAGCTCCGCCCTCTTCTAAAAAGAGCACAATCTCATTTGAATTTAAAGCGACAGTCATTTAAAATGGCACACTTTTGATTAAAGCCTAAAAAGAGTAGTTTCAAAGAGTTCTAAAACATTATTTGCGTGGTATTTTGAGCTGAAACTTCACACACACACACTCTTGGGACATCAGAGACTTATTTTACATCTTATATATAGGGTCATAACAGGGCCCCTTTAATTCATTTTTATGATCCTGTAAACACTTACAGCACATATATTTTCTCCAGTGAACCAAGCGAGGACTTACAAAGCATCATACTATTATATCTTTAAAATCATGACAGGCTGTTGCCCTATTAACACAATTTTTACAGCAACCCCATAAAGGCAGTTCTGAGATAATAGCTAGTCATGTGATATTTATAGGCGCGCATGTAAAATTTATAGCCTGTGAATAAATCTGGAACACTCTGGCTTCAAAAGAAGAATACATCAGTCACACATCTCAACATTCAGATATTGGAAACATCTCAGCTTCTCGTTAATACAGAAATCACGCTGAAAGCCATTAGTGCTGGTGCTGTTGTCCATATGGCTAAGTTCTCCTTCAGGATTGTTCATTTGTAGTCGAGACAGATGCAGGCAGTCTGTGTTCGCGCTTTAGCCATGTGCTCGCAAAACCAAAAGCCATTTTGTTAGACATGTTGTTCTCCATAATGGCTCCACACGACTGCTGTCAGCGAACAGGAGAGCGTCTCTATAAAAGTTACACTGTCGCCAGATGGACAGACTGCCAGCGGACTCTCCGAGTGCCAGTGGAGGAATAAAAAAACGATTGGATTCTCAAAACACATTTGACCAGTATTGTCTAACATCATATCATAATGATGACTGGTACACTCTCAGAAATAAAGGTACACAAGCTGTCACTGGGGTGGTACCTTTTTAAAAGGTACAAATTTGTACCTAAATGGTCAATATTAATACCTCAAGGGTACATATTAGTAACTAAAAAGTACAAAGTGTTCCTCTTAAAAATTTTAGGTACTAATATATACTTTTGAGGTACCAATATGGACCCTTTAAGTACAAATGTGTACCTTTTGTAAAGGTACCACCCCTGTGACAGCTCGTGTACCTTTATTTCTGCAGAGAAGGAGCTTGTGATGGTCACGTTTACTTCTGCTTTCACACATGAATCTACTTTTCAAGGTATGAAAATTCATTACACTGTAAAAAATGCTGTGTTTCATTTTGTTCGCGCGTTATCGCACCCACGGCGGGATACCAAACAAGGGCAAAAAGGCGGAGAGTGAGCGGAGCTACAGACACCTGCTGGCACTTTGCTTACACCTGGCAGACAGACTTTACTTTGGGAGAAACGCTTAATACTTTATTACCTGCGACTCGTTTGTGTTCTGACCACATGTGCTTGGCTGTACACTATATCAATAAAGTGTTTTAAAAACACTGCTGTAACACATTGAGACACTAAGCATTGTTCTTATGACGTTTTCTACAGGAGGAAAACGTGAATTACTTCCAAACACTTCAGATGTAGTCTGTGTTAGTAAATGCAGGACTATTGATGAACTCCAGCATAACACTGTATGATAACGCTTCAGATGACTGTTCTAGAGCCTACAGCTAATCAATCTGTCACATTCTGGAGTGCTTTACAGGTCTAAAGAAAAATATTAATGATAAATAATCTTAAATAAAACAAATACATTTATAGAGATGGTATACAAGTATATAACTTTACTCACATGGGAAACGAGGCCACAAATGGTTTATGAGCACAATTAAGTGCACACAGCATCCCATATCATCTGATAATTGTAAGAAATAATCCCAAAAGGCAGCTGACTGTGTAAAGCCACATAAAACAACACAAAAATACGATGAATCTGCCGAGATCAGTGGCTAATCTGCCGGATTCAGCTGAGGTGAAGTGACGGCGACCAGCGAGACCTAGCTGTCACTCAAGTGGCCATGCCCTTAAATATGCAAACTTAATATAACCTAATATAAAGGAAATGGATGAGTTATAAAAAAATTCACCCCCTCACAGTTGTCATGGAGGGTAATAATAGCTATATGAACCAAAATCGTTCTTTGTACCAGGCTGTAAACACCTTTTATTCTGCTGTAAAGTTGGCCATTCTAACAGTGGGCTCAATTCATATTTGCTCTATTATGGAGCCAGGACTAGCGGAATTTTGATGAATTGCAGTTTCAGTTACTTCCGTATTAGCTTCCCGAGGGAGAGCGGGAGGTTGCCGCTTGGCTGACACACAGCCGTTTGTAGCTCCGCCCTCTTTTGAAAAGATCACAATCTCATTTGAATTTAAAGCGACAGTCACCAAAATGACACAATTAGGGTCAAAGCCTAAAAGGGTCAGTTTCAAAGAGTTTTAAAACATTATCTGGCATATTAGATCCCCTTTAGCAAATTTTTCCCTCAAATGTACTAATTTAGTTACTAAATAGACCATAATAGTTGAAAAAAATCTAGAAATGACAAATTTTCACAGATTGTCTGAAGGATGCTGATGTAAGCGGTTAGTAAATCCCTCTCTTCAACCTCAATATGTCCTTTGATCATCTACAAAGTGCACTGTATTTTATTATCTGCTATATAAGTAAAGGAATGTGATTTGATCGGCTGCGTTTGGACTGCAGTCCCTCAGGTGTTTGCTCACTCCAGTGTTTGCTAATTGGTTCATTACTCAGTCTTCACGTCCCCCCGGAACAACAGGAGTCCTGCTTTATATTGTTGCATTAATACAAAAAAGGAGCTTGTACCAAACAACTACAAAGACCCGTCTGGAGAAACAAACAGGACAATCTTTCTTGCTGACACTCTCCAGCCAGCTAAAGGTTGTGTTTTTTAATGTGAAAGACTGCAAACTGAGCAACTCATTTATAAATGTGTTTTTTTTTAAATAGCGCCAGTTATCGTGGAGAGTTATTGTGGTTTTTGTTTACAGTTTAATGATTGTGTTAGCTTCCGAGTTTTTTTTAAAGAAATTAAAACAATGCAACTAAAAGAAAATCCTCGAGATTTTCCTGTGGTGTTTTATCAAAGGGGTTTCTAATTATTAATTAGTAAATTAATTAAAGTACACAAATTAATAAATTAGTATGTGTTTAATTCATAACTTCTTTAGCAAAAAATTATAATAATTTTGGGGTGAACATAAATCAACAATACAAGGACATTATTTTCTAAAACTTAAATTGCAGGCCAAATGCTCTTGTCTAGTTACTTATTAGAAGCAAAAGTTTAATAAAATACAGACAACTGATTCAAAATTCCCATTTTAGATATGGATGTATTAAAGTCATAGTAAAGCTGTTAAAGTTCTGTTGTTTTACAGTTAATGACCAAAATCTAATATTTCCCAAGTGCTGTTTGTAGTATTTCCTATTATATGTTCCTATTCTTCTATATAAAAAGTATTTTTTCAGTCTGGTTTGGATATATATAATAATAACTTGACTTCTAGTTGATCATGTGGTATAAGAAGTGGCTTATATGAAAGGCAAAGGCCTCTAGATTACGCTTATTTTACCAAAATAAAATATGATCATGTCTTTAATTAGGACAGTAAGGTCTGACTTTGCTTAGACAAAAGTCTTGTGACTTTCAACAAAAATAATGTCCAGTATAAAGTCATGCTGCAGTGGAAACAGAATGAATATTGTGTCTGACTCCATCATGAGCTTGGAGGACTGCATCCATACATCTCTGCAATGACTCAAATCACTGATTAATAAAGTCATCTGGAATGGCAAAGAAAGCGTTCTTGCAGGACTCCCAGAGTTCATCAAGAGTCTTTGGATTCATCTTCAAGGCCTCCTATTTCATCTTACCCCAGACATGCTCAACAATATTCATGTCTGGTGACTGGGCTGGCCAATCCTGGACCACCTTTGCTTTCAGGATCTTTGATGTGGAGGCTGAAGTATGAGAAGGAGCGCTATCCTGCTGAAGAATTTGCCCTCTCCTGTGGTTTGTAATGTAATGGGCAGCACAAATGTCTTGATATCTCAGGCTGTTGATGTTGCCATCCACTCTCAGATCTCTCACATGTCCCCATACCGACTATAACCCCAAACCATGATTTTTCCTTCACCAAACTTGACTGAAATCTATGAGAATCTTGGGTCTATACGGGTTCCAGTAGTTCTTCTGCAGTATTTGTGATGATTGGGATGTAGTTCAACAGATGATTCATCTGAAAAATCCACCTTCTGCCACTTTTCCAAATGATCAACTTGAAGTCCAGTTATTATTTGTTGCTCTTACAACCGGGATCAACGACAAGACTTTTGTCAGGTAGTATATACATACACACACACACACACAAACACACTGAAAATAAAACGCTGGGTTCCACACAACTCCTTCGTGTTGTTGCAACACCAACCAATTAAGTTAACTTACTTGTTTTACAAATTTAAGTGGGTTTAAAATAAAACAATTAAGTTGTGCCTAAAAAAAACTCAAGAATTGTGTTGATTCCGCTCATTTTAAATAAGTTGCTTGAACAAGCAGCAGAAATCTTTTTTTTAATTGTGTAATTTATATTTTTATATGTGTTTGTTTATTTAATTATCCTTATACTTTAGGTCAATTTCATTATTGCCCTTAAAAATATTTTTTGATTGGCTACACAACAAACTCCTGTTTGTCTTGTCTAGTTAACCTAATTAACCTAGTAAAGCCTTTAAATGTCACTTTAAGCTGGATATCTTGACAAATAACTAGTAAAATATTATTTACTGTTATTATAAATAAGTTATGTGTTGTAAAAATCCTCTCCATTAAACAGCACTTGGGAAACATAAAAAAGGATACACTTTTCACAGGAGGACTAATAATCTTCATCTGTATGTTTACCATGTTTATCATATGTACTTAACATGCACAACGATCACACACACATTTGTCCTTGTGTATAAAGCAGGTTTTAGAGGGCAAACAGTCTAGAGGTGATTAAGACCCTGATCCATTATTAGTTAAATCCGAAACAGGCCGATGCTTACTAAACACTATCAAATCAATATATAAAATGAGGAAACATCCTTCTTTAGAGCTTAAGGTGGTTAAATTAACATATATTTGAAATGCAGAAAAGATTTTTCAAAAAGGCAAATGTACGAGAAGAGCGCAAGTGTGTTTCTGAATGCAGATATTCATAATGACGGCACCCATAGTCGAAATAAGGAGAGAGCAGTAAATATATAGGAGCAGTTTAACTGTTTGCCCAATTAAAATGTGCAAATACAGTATATGACAATACTCGCTTCACATATCAATGATGCATACCTCCACTTTTCAAAAATACAAAAAAGCAGGATTTAATGGGACAGTTCACCCAAAAATGGAAATTCTGTCATCATTTACTTTTCTTTCTTCCGTTGAACGCAAAAGGAGATTTTTTGAAAAATGTTACAAATTATAAAGTAATTAAAAATTACACAGTGTGATCAGGTTTAGTGATTAATACCACAAGTTTCACTCGAAAAATTGAAAATAGGCTCCTTTTATGATTCCCCTAGAGTTAAACAGTTGAGTTTTTTTTTTTTTAATCCATGTAGCTGATCATTTTACAGGAGCACTTTAAGCTTAGCTAATTGTATCAGATTAGACCATTAGCATCACACTCAAAAATGACCAGAGTTTTGATAATTGTTCTATTTAAAGCTTGACTCTTCTTAGTCATCATGTACTAAGAATGACGAAAAAGGAAAAGTTGCTAATTTCTAGTCCGATACGGGCAGATGCTAATGGTCTAATCCGATTCAATGATCTATGCTAAGCTAAGCTAAAAGAGATCAGCTAAATGGATACGAAGATGGTAAAACTCAACCATTTAACTCTAAAGGAGTTGTAAGATGAACATATTTTCAAAAAAAAAAAGTGTAGTGTTCCTTTAATGTGAGAGTTCACCCCAAAAAAATAAATAAAATAAATAAAAATAAACATTCTGCCACCATTTATGCACTCTTGAGTTACGCATTTTTTGTTCTTTTTTTGTTTTTGTTCTGTTGAACACAAAAGAAGATAATGTTGGTTACAGGTTTCCAACATTCTTCAAACTATCTTCAACTGAACAAAAAAATAGCTTGGAGCAAGTGGAGTATGAAAAAAATAATGGCTGAAATTTCATTTTAGGGTGAACTATCCCTTTAAGAATGCTTACCGAATCAATCCCCGCAATCTTTCTAAAGCTCTGGATTTACTTTGGCTCAAGAGTGTAAATTGAACATTACTGCAGGCTGCGTTACCATTAGTAACCAGTCAGCTGAGTGTATGCGCATTAATAAAGCACATCATTAAGTGCAAAATGACTATGCGAATCGGGCTTCTCACTAAAAGCTATAGAGTTTGCAAAAAGCGGAGATGCTTTGCGCACCCCCATCCTTATTAAAATCTATTTTCACTTAAAAAAAAAATAGGCTCATCAACGCTAGAGTTTTACCATTTTTTAATCCCTTCAGCTGATCTACGGGTCTGGCGGGAGCACTTTTAGCTTAGCTTAGCATAGATCATTAAATCGGATTAGACCATTAGCATTTCACAAAAAAATGACCAGTTTTGATAATTGTCCTGATGGAAAATAAAAAGTTGCTATTTCCTAGGCTAATATGGGTGAGATGCTAATGGTCTAATCTGATTTAATGATCTATGCTAAGCTAAGCTGAAAGTGCTCCTGTCAGACCTGGAGATCGTCTGAATGGATTCAAAAATGGTAAAACTCATCTGTTTACCTGAAGAGGAGTTGTAAAATGGTTACAGGTTTCCAACATTCTTCAAACTATCTTCAACTGAACAAAAAAATAGCTTGGAGCAAGTGGAGTATGAAAAAATAATGGCAGAAATTTCATTTTAGGGTGAACTATCCCTTTAAGAATGCTTACCGAATCAATCCCCGCAATCTTTCTAAAGCTCTGGATTTACTTCGGCTCGGATTATTTGCGCATTAATAAAGCACATCATTAAGTGCAAAATGACTATGCTGTTTTCTAGGCTGATATAGGTGAGATGTTAATGGGTCTAATCTGATTTAATGATCTATTAGCTTAGCTAAAAGTGCTCCTGTCAGACCTGAAGATCGTCTAAACGGATTCAAAAATGGTAAAACTCATCTGTTTACCTGAAGAGGAGTTGTAAAATGGTTACAGGTTTCCAACATTCTCCAAAATATCTTCTTTTTTGTTCGACAGGACAAGAAAAACGCAAACTAGCTATAGAGTATGAGTAAATGTAAAAAAGAGAGTGAACTATCCCTTTAAGAATGTTTCCCGAATCAATCCCCAAAATCTTTCTAAAGCTCTGGATTTACTTTGGCTCAAGTGTATAAATCGAACATTACTGCAGGCTGCGTTACCATTAGTAACCTGTCAGCTGAGTGTATGCGCATTAATAAAGCACACCATTAAGGGCAAAATCACCATGTAACTCCAGAGCTCCAGAGTTTCCGAAAAGTGGAGACGTTCTGCGCACCCCCATCCATATTAAAATCTGAGCTTGACTTATACATTCACTAAGCTCGACTGTAGGAGCTCTAATCAAACGCATGCGGACGTCTGTACTTCCAGGAAAGCCCGGAGCAATCGCTCACCAGCTGCATCGGGACTCCCTGCTTTACTGCTTTTTTGTTCTCGGCAGCAACCAGAGCTCGTAATTACAAACCCAACAGAGAGAAAACTAACAAAAGGAGAAATGTAATAATGGAGGCGGCACTTTGCATATTCATCTCATATTTGCCTTGGGAGCCGCAGAGATTGGTGTGGGGGTGATAGACCGTGGAGAAACTTTCTTGAGGCGATGCACAAAAGAGATTGTTAGAGATTCGCATTGTTATCGGAGCTTTTC
The DNA here is from genome assembly GCF_903798145.1 of Danio aesculapii. Taxonomy (NCBI): domain Eukaryota; kingdom Metazoa; phylum Chordata; class Actinopteri; order Cypriniformes; family Danionidae; genus Danio; species Danio aesculapii. Next base: position 3,275,623 of record NC_079445.1, on the reverse strand, counting down.
ATCAGCTCTTTACTGGAAATACATATGGTGTAATGCTGAATACGGCAACTGAGGGCGTTCAGTGATAGTAATTACCGGCAGAAGTATAAGAGTTACAGCCTAAGTTTCATTTAAAAGCAAACTGGAAAACAAGAACTGGGTCAATGGGAAATATACTGTATATATAGTTATTAGCCCTCCTGTGATTTTTTTTTTCTCCAAATATTTCCCAAATGATAACAGATATAAAACAGAGCAAGGAATTTTTCCTATTTTGTTTTATTTCGGCTAGAATAAAAGCAGTTTTTAATTTTTAAAACGATTTTAAGGTCAATATTATTAACCCCCTTAAGCAATATTATTTTTCAATTGTCTACATCACAAAATTATTATTATCATTATTATTAGTATTATACAATAACTTGCCCAATTACCCTTACACCCACACTTTAATCTGAATACTAGTATCTTGAAAAATACCTAGTCAAATGTTATTTGACTAGGTTAAACAGTTAAACAAAGAGAAAACTGAAGTGATTGCGTTTGGGAACAGAGATGAGGTTCTCAAGGTGAATGCGTATCTTGGCTCTAAGGTCAAACAACAAAAAATAAGGTCAAGAATCTTGGTGTGACTCTGGAGTCAGATCTGAGTTTCAATAGTCATATCAAAGCAGTTAGTAAATCAGCATACTATCATCTCAAAAACATTGCAAGAATTAGATGCTTTGTTTCCAGTGAAGACTTAGAGAAACTTGTTGATGCTTTTATCAGCAGCAGGGTGGATTACTGTAATGGCCTCCTCACTGGCCTCCCCAAAAAGACAGTCAGACAGTTGCAGCTCATCCAGAACGCTGCGGCCAGAATTCTGACCAGAACCAGGAAATCAGAGCACATCACACCTGTCCTCAGGTATTTACACTGGCTCCCAGTTACATTCAGAATAGATTTTAAAGTATTATTACTGGTCTATAAATCACTAAATGGCCTAGGACCTCAATACATTATAGATATGCTCACTGAATACAAACCTAACAGATCACTCAGATCTTTAGGATCAAATAAACTAGAAATTCCAAGAGTTCAGTCAAAGAAGGGTGAATCGGCTTTCAGCTACTACGCCCCTCGCTGCTGGAATCAGCTTCCAGAAATGATCAGATGTGCTCCAACATTAGGCACGTTCAAATCAAGACAGAAAACACATCTGTTTAGCTGTGCCTTTACTGAATGAGCACTGTGCTACGTCCGACAGATCAAACTACTATGTTTTTCTCTTCTTTTTAATTCTTTTATGACACATTTTATCAGCTTTTATTCTTATTTATTTTATTTTATTTTTATTTTTTTACCATTTTTATTATTTGTTTTTATTTCTCTTATACTTGTTTCTTTTATTCCTGTTTATGTAAAGCACTTTGAATTGCCACTGTGTATGAAATGTGCTATATAAATAAACTTGCCTTGCCTTGCCTTGCCTATTTACTGTCATCATGGTAAAAATAAAAGAAATCAGCTATTAGAAATGAGTTATTAAAACTATTATGTTTAGAAATGTGTTGAAAACAAAATCTTTCCATTAAACAGAAATTGGGGACAAAAATATACAGGGGGGGCTAATAATTCTGACTATGTAATGTTTTGTAAACTTAGAAGTAGCATGCGCAGAAGTTTCAGTATCAAATACGTCATTGACAATAATTCCATTATCCAATCAGTTCTTGATCAAACCCCAATATATACCAAAGCTGTCTTACCTGCAGCATCTCACGACTTTAGCATCCCTCCACCACCCCGTCACCTCACCTTTTAAGCATTACAATCCCGGGGGGAGCGTTCTGGGGCCGGGCTAGATACTTCGCTCGAATCCCAATTCCTCTCTGTTCCCTGATAAGGGGAATAACTCGAGTTGGGGTGTCTCCCCGAGCTCAGAGCCCTCTCCCCGGACAGCACGCCAAATACGCTTTATTCTGAAACGATTGCAAGTGTTGACCTGGAGATCGTCTGAATGGATTCAAAAATGGTAAAACTCATCTGTTTACCTCAAGAGGAGTTGTAAAATGGTTACAGGTTTCCAACATTCTCCAAAATATCTTCTTTTTTGTTCGACAGGACAAGAAAAACGCAAACTAGCTATAGAGTATGAGTAAATGTAAAAAAAGAGAGTGAACTATCCCTTTAAGTATGTTTCCCGAATCAATCCCCAAAATCTTTCTAAAGCTCTGGATTTACTTTGGCTAGTTTGCAAGTGTGAACTCATGAAATATATCATAGATGTGCCAGACTTTTAGGGGTATAATCGTTATATCCAGCTGAATTCCATGGCTTTAGAGAACATTTACATACAACAAAACACTTTACAATAAGGACAACATGCTTATTACAGTATTTATTCATCTTTGTTAGCGTTGATGAAAATACAGTTGTTCATTGTTAGTTCTTGTTAGAAGAATCTAACTAAGGATCTGAGAATCCTTGAAGCAAACTTATGTGTGTTGCTTCAAGAAAGCAACTATTCATTTGTGTTGTGTATTTGTTATTCATTTATTCTTCATTTAAATATTCTATTTAATCATATGATTATTAGTCAATTATATAATTATTATTTGATTATTACTTAATGATTTGATTATTATTATTGATCATTATTTGTCATTTGATTATGTTTTTATATGTTATTATTATTTTCCTATAATAGTGGCTTTATTCTGTATTGTTATAATCGTATGACTGTGTGGATTCAAGCAACACTTGTTTCAACAAATTTGTTTCAAGCAACACTCTCATGAGCAGGAGATAAGAGAATGTCTCCATTTCAAGGTCTGTTTTGTCACTGGACAATGTTGTGAAGCTGTAATTTTCCATTGACATGCGGTACAGGTGAATTGGGTAGGCTAAATTGTCCATAGTGTATGAGTGTGAATGAGTGTGTATGGATGTTTCCCAGAGATGGGTTGTAGCTAAAAGGGCATCCGCTGCATAAAACATGTGCTGGATAAGTTGGCGGTTCATTCCGCTGTGGCGACCCCGAATTAATAAAGGGACTAAGCCGAAAAGAAAACGAATGAATGAATGAATGAAGCTTTCTAGTCAGCTCAACTTATCAAATCAAACTGACTACACATTTTATGTTTAGCTTTGTCTCTAATTCAATTGTTAAAATAACTTTTTACAGTGCAGCTACTTGCACTTTCTGAGTTAAATACTAAATGTTTACATGTTTCTTTTTATTGCCTTCAAGCCACTGCACAAATGAACTCCATTTCCAATACATTTTTGCATAAACGATTAAATCCAGATGAAAGGAAAACTCTGTTGTCCGCTGACCCAACATGCTGCTCAAAAGCTCTCCAGGCAGAGAAAGACTGACGCACTGGAGTGTATTGTACAAGCAGCTGTCTTCTGTTTGCCAGTTAGTACTTCACAGCAGCCTCTCAAGGCATTAAAGCGTACAATAAGTCACAGTAATGGCTTTCTAATGTTGTGCTGCGCCTGCTCTGTCGGCTAGCGCGTATCGCCCGGGGCTGCTTCTGTTGGCAGTTTCACGCTGAAGTTATCAGCTGTAATCTGAGCTTTAAGGAAGGCTTCTGCAGTCTTCAGGCTCCAAGTCTTACAAGACGGCTCCCTGGTGCTTGTACATCTACACAGCAGGCCCTGCATCCATCCAAAGGCAGCTTTTTCAAACTCTCGGGAGTAGGCAATGCATCATGAAGAAACAGCAGATATCAGGAAAGGGCTCTTATGCGTTTATAGATTTAAAGATGGATGGATTTCTGGATGGGGATTTCTGGATTAACATTTTTTATATGGGCTGAATTTAAACCAACAAATTAAATTTGTTAATGATCAACTTAATTTGTTTGTTTAAATTCCAACACAGGCTCACTCTGAAAACGTAGCTCTACATACATTTCTGGAGATCCCAAATTATGTCGCCAGAGGTACACATGGCTGTATTTTGTCTTTAAAACGAACGCTACGGTGCGGTATGAAGCCGTTCTTTTTTCTTTTCACCATACCAGCTGGCTGCTTTCCTCCATGTGGACGGCTTTTCTGCTGTTACCAGTTTGTCCAGTGGCTTGCCGTGTACGTTGGTAGGCTTGAGACGCAGAGAGGAGTTGACCGCGATGATGGGGCTCAAGTCAAGAACAGTTACAGAAAGCGGGTAAAACAAAAGCCAGAAAATAAAATAAGTAAATAACAGAGTGAGAAAGTGGTAAAATCTGAAAACGTGGTAAAACTCAGGCTGCCGCGAGGGCTTTTCTTTTTCTGACTTGCTTTTGAAAACACTGTCGGTTGGGTTTAGGGAAGGGGGTGGGCGGGTCAATCGGTACTTTTGAAAACACTGTTGGTTGGGTTTAGGGAAGGGGGTGGGCGGGTCAATCGGTGCTTTTTAAAACACTATTGGTTGGGTTTAGGGAAGGGGGTGGGCGGGTCAATCTGGACTTTTAAAAACACTATAGGTTGGGTTTAGGGAAGGGGGTGGGCGGGTCAATCTGGACTTTTGAAAACACTATTGGTTAGGTTTAAGGAAGGGGGTGGGGGGGTCAATCTGGACTTTTGAAAACACTATAGGTTGGGTTTAGGGAAGGGGGTGGGCTGGTCAATCTGGACTTTTAAAAACACTATAGGTTGGGTTTAGGGAAGGGGGTGGGCGGGTCAATCTGTGCTTTTAAAGCACTGTTGGCTGGGTTTTGGGAAGGGGGTGGGCGGGTCAATCTGGACTTTGAAAACACTATTGGTTAGGTTTAGGGAAGGGGGTGGGCGGGTCAATTGGTACTTTTGAAAACACTATTGGTTGGGTTTAGGGAAGGGGGTGGGCGGGTCAATCGGTACTTTTGAAAACACTATTGGTTGGGTTTAGGGAAGGGGGTGGGCGCTGGTCAATCGGTGCTTTTGAAAACACTATTGGTTGGGTTTAGGGAAGGGGGTGGGCGGGTCAATTGGTGCTTTTTAAAGCACTGTTGATTGGGTTTTGGGAATGGGATGGGCGGGTCAATCTGGAACTTTGAAAACGCTTTTGGTTAGGTTTAGGGAAGGGGGTGGGCGGGTCAATCGGTACTTTTGAAAACACTATTGGTTGGGTTTAGGGAAGGGGGTGGGCGGGTCAATTGGTGCTTTTTAAAGCACTGTTGATTGGGTTTTGGGAATGGGATGGGCGGGTCAATCTGGAACTTTGAAAACGCTTTGGTTAGGTTTAGGGAAGGGGGTGGGCGGGTCAATCGGTACTTTTGAAAACACTATTGGTTGGGTTTAGGGAAGGGGGTGGGCGGGTCAATCTGGACTTTTGAAAACACTATTGGTTAGGTTTAGGGAAGGGGGTGGGCGGGTCAATTGGTACTTTTGAAAACACTATTGGTTAGGTTTAGGGAAGGGGGTGGGCGCTGGTCAATTGGAGCATTTTAAAGCACTGTCAGTTGGGTTTAGGGAAGGGGGTGGGCGGGTCAATCGGTACTTTTGAAAACACTATTGGTTGGGTTTAGGGAAGGGGGTGGGCGCTGGTTAATTGGAGCTTTTTAAAGCACTGTTGGTTGGGTTTTGGGAAGGGGTGGGCGGGTCAACTGGAGCTTTTTAAAATACTATAGGTTGGATTTAGGGAAGGGGGTGGGTAGGGGTATCGGTCGGTCAGTCAGTCAGTTGAAAGTGGCCTCGTGTATTTACATGAGAAGAGCAGGCGTGAATGACATTTTTCGAGAGAGAAATTTAAGATCTGAAAAAGCGTACACAGTGTCCTCTGGTGGATAAGTGAAAACAAAAACTGCAAAAAAAACTACGCATTCAGAATGAGGCTGGGTTGTTAAATTCAGCTTAAATAAATGGTTTGCAACCACTTACCTTAAAGAAAAATGAATTGAATTGAATTTAATGAAATGTCCCCAAAATTCACAAAAACAAACCTGTGTGTGTGCACTGTCATAACGGACAACAGCAAAAAAGGCTCTGCAGAATGCCACTTCCCACACAAATAGTGCCATGCAGATTATCAACCCGTGATTCCAACTACAAATGCAGCCAGAAGCAATTATGCCAGCATGGCTTGTCGCCGGCGTACTGAGAAAGTGACCTCTGCATTATTCCAGTCTCAATAGTGGCATAGAAGAGGGCGTGGCAAAAGCAGCGAGACGTCCAATGAGGAGAAGGCAATTACCATACGCGGTGTTCCTGAGGAAACCTGTGTGTGAGCAGATGATTTCACGCAAATCTGTGGAATAATTTGCATGGATGCACAGCGGCGCTGACATGATTGGATTAGCCAGTGCATTTAATGAGAAGTCTTGGCAGTGGCTGGAGAGTCGGTTTTATTGACGGACGGTGAGCAGAGACCATCAGCCCTCTTTTCAGAGCACATTAGTGCAATAACCCATGGCTTTGACAGAAGATTGGGAGGTTAAAAACTTGCGTCAGGCACTGTTGCTACAGCTATTGGGTGATTTCATTCTCATAAAGAGCTCATTAACACTTTTGATTCCACTGTACGGTTACAGTATGGTGCAGTTAGTTTTGGTATGGCTCACTTTTGGGGGCTTTAACAATGCGTTCAGTACCTGATACTTTTTTTTTTAGCACCACCTCAGGTGAGATTCCAAGCGAGTCGTACTTTTTAACAAAACATGATGTACAGTGCTCAGCATAAATGAGTACACCCCATTTTAAAAATATCTATTTCTCAGTGAAAATAGGTCATATATTTTGGTGCATTT
>NC_079445.1:3236449-3266449 GCF_903798145.1 Danio aesculapii | reverse complement strand
GATGTTGCTTTATAGGCTATGAAGTGTCTAAAGGTACCATTTCTTGTTGTGTTTCGAACTATAAATTAGAGCAGTGTTTCCCAACCCTGTTCCTAAAGGCACACCAACAGTGCACATTTTCAACCTCTCCCTAATCAAACACACCTGAATCAACTCATCGGAATATTAGAAGAGACTCCAAATCCTGAAATGAATGGGTCAGATAAGGGAGACATCCAAAATATGTACTGTTGGTGTGCCTCCAGGAACAGGGTTGGGAAATACTGACTTAGAGAGGTTGCCCAAGTGGGTAACACTTTATAATATACATATACTACGGGCAATTTTCATTCATTCAATCATTCAGTCATTTTCTTTTTGGCTTAATCCCTTTATTAATCAGGGGTCGCCACAGTGGAATGAACCACCAACTTTTGCAGCTTATGTTTTATGCAGTGGATGCCCTTCCAGCAGCAACCCAGTACTGAGAAACACTCATACACTCTCACATTTACACACACTCTATGGCCAACTTAGTTCACCCGATTCCCCTATAGCCCATGTGTTTGGACTTGTGGGGGAAACCGGAGCACCCGGAGGAAACCCACGCCAACACGGGGAGAACATGCAAACTCCACACAGAAGTTCCAACTGGCCCAGCCGGGACTTGAACCAGTGACCTTCTTGCTGTGAGGCGTCAGTGCTAACCACTGAGCCACCGTGCCGCCCCTGAGTGTACACACAGATTATCTAAATACAAACTTTTAATTTAAAGTCATCTGATTGGAGACATGTTCTTTCCTTGGGCATAACTCCTCACTTCAGCTCTTCTCAGAAATGTGTGAATTCAATTTACACCTTCTCTAAGCTCTATGAACAAGCAACATTGAAAATGCAAGAGTTCAGTCAAGCTCGGATATCACAGTATTCAGCTTTGTATGGTTATTCCTTAAATAAGCAAGTTATGTAATGGTAGCACAGGCTCTAAAAATGAAATATTCAATTGAAATATGAGAAAGAGGATCTCACTCGTCACCAAGTTTTACTTGTAATATAAAAACTATACACTATATAGCACGGTTTTGAAAATAACATGCCATTTAAACATTCTGGGCACTATCATACACCTGGCACAAGACATGTTCAGACCAGCGCAACTGTAATTTTCATGTTTTGCACCACATTAATTAAATAGTAAATCCATTTGCACCACTTTGTGGACTTATGGGTGTGCTGGTCTAAAAAGGAGGTGTGTTAAGGCGCATTGTTGGTGCGTTGCTATTTTGAGGAACTGAAATAGAACGCACCATTGACCAACTAAAAGCTACTCTAAAAGTCCAGCGCAGAGCGCGTTATGCACCTATGCAGCTCCAAACGCTTACACATTGCTTAATACACACAGGATGTTCAGCAATACACAAATATCTTTACACATGAAGAAAATAAAGGATTAAAATGTTCAAAAAATGATTATTTTCTACATAAATAAAAAACCACTGCCTCCATGCCTTCTTCAGGGGCGTAGATTTAGCATGGACGGAGGAGACGCGTCCCCACCAATATCCATCAACTATTGAAATATCCCAACCAATAATTTAACTCACTTAAAAAAATTTGAGCAGTCAGTATTAACCTAGACACGCAGAAAGGGTTAAATCACGTTCTCTTAAGTCGCACCGCCCCCAAAACACATATAAACATTGTGATTGGCTGTGTCTGTTCCTGTTGTCATGTGAGAGGCTGTGGCAGCGTTCAGATACAAGCAGCGGCAAAACTGCGCAGAGGAATTTCCCATGCAAAAATAAGGTGTGTGATGGTGTGTGACACACAAGTGAGGATGGCGGCAGCAAAAAAAAGGTGGACATGAGCTTTTTTCAATGAAAAGTGTAAGTCACATAAACTCAAGTTCGCTACTGAATGAGTCCATCATAATGCTGTGCAGCATGATGCTTGTGTAATTATCCCTTTAAAGCACAGTCTATCGTTACAGCAGAGTGATAAAGTCTGCATAATATGCCCTGAAAACTAACTGCAGAATAAACAGCTACAAGTAAAAGTAAATGATCCCTGCCAGTTCTCCTAATCTCTCAGAATAGCATTTCATTGAAACAGTTTGTCAGAAAAGCTACAGCCTGTGCTCCATATTTTATTAATACTGATATAAGAGACACATTTCATTTGCACAATGGCTAAAATAAACAGAAGTCTATTAAACTCTCTCTTTATCAGCTAATAAACATTCTTTTGACATTGCACAAGCAGCTTATTGAAAGAGGTGGTGGTGGTGGTGGGGGGGGGGTGAGTTCTGAAAAACTGAACCTTTTTACTGTTATTCGCCTGATTTTCTATTTAATTGTGAGGTACAAATATTGCATTTTTGTGACATTTTAAGAACTATTTTTTTGCTGGATTAGCTTGTCGGATGAATATCATAACCACAGTTTTTGATGAACCAAAAAATATTTCCAACCATTTTGTCAGATTGCTTACCATCATATTTAAAAATTTAGGGCCCTAACATACACGCGGCGCAATATGGCGCACGGCGCGACGCAAATGTTATTTGCTAGTTTCAGCTCGATGCTGACGTTTTGACGTTTTGCGACACGCTGTTTAAATAGCAAATGCATTTGCGCGCCCATAGGTGTTCTGGTCTAAAAAAGGAGGTGTGTTAAGGCGCATTGCTGGCTGCTATTTTGAGAAACTAAAATAGACTGTTCAATAGACCAGCTGAGAGCAGGTCTAAAGTCCAGCGCAGAGCGCATTAGTTGTCCCTTACACATTACTTAATACACACAGGAAGTATAGCAATACACAAATATCTTTACATATGAAAAAGAATTAAAATATTAAATAAATGATTATTTTCTACATAAATATAAAAACCACTGCTTTAATGCCTTCATCTCGGGGGGCTTTTTCAGTTTATTTATGACACTTTGCTTTTGTACAATGTTATTATTATCATTAGTATTATTTATTATATGCATATTTATGTTTGTTTTTTAAAGACAAGCTTAGATTTGTCCACCTGTCAAGTTTTGGACCATATGAGGTATAGCGTGTGTTTGAGTATAACTCAGTGTTTTGATCACACTTCGTTATTATTGTTCATTTATTCGTTTGCTGGCAGATGCTTTGTTTAACTGTTTTCTCGCTAGTGAAGCGTTCAGTTTTTCCACTTACAAAGTTCATCATGTAAATAGCAAATGCGCCATGGCACAACGCAACTGACTCTTAAAGGGAATGGGAGATGAGCCTCTGATTGGTTTATTCTCAAAACACACCTATAACTCATTAAGAGAATAAGCTCAACCCTGTTAGACCATGCGCAGCGCCGCAGAGAGTATTCTTCAGTCCTTAAAATAGCAAAAGTGGATTCTGACACGCCCTTAATGCTTTTGCGCCATGAGCTTTAGACTTTGCGCCTAGATCGGTAAAACAGAGCTTTAGTGAAATAGTGTTTATAAACAATGAAAATTTAGAATTGAAATTTTTTTTAAAATACTTATTTTTAAAATACAAATTTATTATCAACTATCATTACATTTTGAGGATTGCATTCACTCGTCCCCACCAACGTCAAGTGCAAAGTTTTACTCCTCACCATTTCTGTTTGTTGTCAAAACTGACAGCTGGAGGGGTGTGGTTAAGTATGTTAGCCACGCCCAATCCCTCAGACAGACCTAATCTGAGAATTAACTGAAAACAAGTGCATTTTCAGATTTCAATTAAAAATTACAAGGGAAATTTTTTGGTTCTTAATGACATGCATTAATGAATTGTTCACCACAAAACTAGCAATGTGAGCTAACAAAATCAATATGGTTAGTTTTGATTTCATTTGTACACTTTCACCACTACCCTCACACTTCTCCGATGGCTCCGGACCACATCCCGCTCATCACAGTACCTTTTTAGTCACATATTTCCACCAAGCCTTGCTTGATTTCTTATGACATTGACGTCTTGTTCCAGTAAATTCCCATCCCATCACAAAACACTCCTGTCAAGCAATTTCAGGAGTTTTCTTAAACATATTCCTCAATAATGAACTAAACCAAAACAGCCCAAGCGTGCTGCACGAGATTTTATTACCTCGACGGAAATAAAACCCTTATCTGAAATTAACCGTCTGATTTGAGTTTCATGCGGTTGTGGTAATATCTGCACGAGCCTCCTTCATTTTCTTCAATGCTCTGAAGACTCCCAATGCTCTTTTGTCTGATCCCCGTGTCAAACATCAAAACCTGTGCCTTTCTGCTTTTGATCAGAATGGGAAACCTGCACTTCTAGTGATTGTCCTTCAGAAGCGTGCGCCATCAAACACACCTGAATCTCGCTCCATACGATGAATTGTGTGTGTGAAATAGCTGAGATTTTAGATTCGTCATGTCTCCCAGATTCACTCGTGCATCACACTCGCTGTCACTAACTCTACACACCTCGACGTTGGTATGGCGACCGGCTATTTTTGAACATCACCTAAATAGTGCCGGATCCTTTGAGGTTTGTTATTGTGCATCTCCGATATGCAGATGTGTGTAAAAGCAACTGCATAATAATAAGTTCCCCTCGCTGGCTTTCCGAACAGCCCTTTACAGGCTGCCGTTTGGGTTTTTGATAAGGAGAGTATTTTTGGCTGCAAGAACGAGATGACATTTTGTTTGCACTTCATTTCTCATGCTCCTGATCTTTACACTGCGAGATCCAAGATGTGCTTCTGTGTGTTTCGGTTCAACTGTTTAAGCGTGGAAAGAATTTAAAGCTCTGTGTGAGTTCCCAGTACTTTGCTCAATGTGATTTACTCTATTACTTTATGAAATGTGTGCTGTATATCTCAGGAAGACAGAAGTGAGAAGTGAGGAATGGACTCTCCTGCTCCACAGATTGCTCTCCTGAGAGAAAGATCCTAGTACTCAATGCATGGCAGCATATATTCTTCTAATCATTTTCAATATTTGTTAATAAGCATACAGAATTAGCTGGGCAAGGTTTTAAATAAGTTGACATTACTGAGTTTTTTTATGAAATGAATATAATTTACCCTTATGTTCCTACAAACCCATTTGACATAACAAAAATGTAGGTATTTAAATCAAATTTGAGAGATTTCTGTCCCTTCGTTGAATTTAACCTAGATGCATTACATATATAATACTTTGCAAAAGTCCTAAGCACTATACAAGCTTTGCTGGACTAAGACTTTTGCCAACCCAGGCACAGTCTGAAAACGTACCTCTACATACGTTTTTGGAGACCGTGAAATCCCGACGGCACGTTGTTCTGCAGTTTTAGTTTTCGCGAATCCACTAGAGGTCGCTGTGTACGTTTTTTAAAATCTCAAATTTCTCTCGCACGTGCCATTCGCGCCTGCTGTTCTCGCATAAACCCACCAGAGGCCGCTGTTGACTGACTGACTGACTGACTGACTGACCAATCGACTGACCCACCCTCCCCCTTTCCTAAACCCAACCAATTTTATTGACTGACCCGCCCCCCCACTTCCCTAAACACAACCAACACGTTTCAAAAGCCATCCAGAAAAAGAAAAGCCCTCGTCTGATTTTTACCACGTTTTCAGATTTTACCACATTCTCACCCTGTTATTTACTTTAGTTTTTTTTTTGGCTTCTGTTTTTGTCTTACACGCTTTATGGAACCGCTCATGTAGTTATGGTCAACTCTCTGCATCTTAAGTCCGCCAACGTACATGGTGAGCTAACGGGACAAACTGGTTACAGCAGGAAAGCCATCCATATGGAGGTATGCGGTCAGCTGCTAAGCGCGAAAAGAAATGGCGTCATACCGCCATGTAGCGTTCGCTTAAAAAATAAAATGCAGCCATACGTACCTCATGCTACATAATTCACAGTCTCCAGAAACGTCTGTTAGGCTACGTTTTCAGAATGAGCCTATTTTGACTTTTGCACAATATATAATCAATCAGTCTCCTTTCTAAAAAAAAAAATCAAACAGAAATGTGTACGAAAAAACAGCACAACATTTCCTCTTCAAGCAAAAGTCTTTTTAATGTGCCTTTCCTTGGCACCAAGCACAGCTTGAACTGTTTTGCTCCAATTGTCCTGACACTTCCTGAAATAATGTTCTGTGTAATAACATCAGGCTTCTTTCAGCACTTTCCAGAGTTCTTCTTTAGGTTTAGACTATCTTATGTTTCTTATTCTGTCCAGATGATCTCATACAGCCTCTATAATATTCAGGTCTGGACTCTGTGCAGGCCATTTTATGACTGTCTGTGTTTCATAAGCTGTTTTCTTTCTTCAAATAGGTCTTCACTGCAATTAGCAGATCATTTTCATGTTGAAAATGAAAACTATTACCACTGAAGTTCTTTCCAGAAGGAGTGGCACAATGGATTAAAACCTGCCTGTACTTTTCAACATTCACAATCGCATCAATGCAGACAATATTGCTAACAACACTGGAAGAAATGCAGCTCAAAGCAGGACAAACAGCCTCTCTCCAACACGTCTTTCACACGTCTTAAAAAAACTAAACCAAAATAATAAAGACTCAAACCTAACCTAACTCCTATCCTAACCAACCATACATGAACTGAGAATTGTATTATTTACACTGCCTTTTTAATATAAAGTTTTAAAAACTGACCAAAAAGCACACTTATGGCTGGTTTTGTGGTAAAGGGTCACATTATTTATGTGTACATTATATTAAGGGACATTTATTTATGTCCATTATAACATAAATAAAACATAATGTTGGCCTAAAACCTTTACTGTGTTTTTATAATTCTTTAATTAAACAATTCTTTAATTAAAGGTAAATTAATTCTTTAAGTCTACAGTAATAATTAAGTAACTCTTCATCAATTAGGGCATTCCAAGGTATATTATTTTGAGATAGCAAATCATGAATAACAGAGGCTAAATCGAAACCTTCACTACTTCAGTAAATACATTCACATTCTACAGTTCACATCCATATATCTGCTGTTTTTGATTGTCTGGCCATCTTGTGACTGAATAATATGTAGGTTAGTGTATCAGCTCCATTCAGCCGGTTTTGTTTGTCAACTTTGCCTTTAATTAAAGAATTAATAAACTATTATGGCTCAGAACAATGTTTTGTCTAATTTCTACTTTTCTTGTGTATTAAGCAGGATAAAGTACATCCAGGATGGATGTTTATGCAGAATAAAGCCTTTCAGTCTTAAACAACAGTACTCTGCGTCACTCTAATAAACCTGTCTGGCTTTATTCTATGATAACCACAGCCTGGATGTATTTTATCATTTACATATAGCCATGCTTACAGGATTCAGATTTGGTGGCTCGAGAATGCTTGCTTGATGTGAGAAAACCAACGAGGTTCATTCTTATGGCAAGACTGAGCTTCTGCAGGAACCAATAAGATCGGTTCTCTTGCATCAAGCAGCTACTGAAAAAAACGATTAGTTGGATTTACTAAATTTTTTTAAGGCAAGTGGTTGCAAACAATTGATATGGGCTAAATTTAAACAAATTAAGTTGAACATTACTCAATTTAATTAGTTTGTTTAAATTCAGTCCATATCAATTATTTGCAACCACTTAAAAAATGGTAAATCCAACGAGTCATTTGTTTTCAGTGAGCTTCTGATTGTGTGAACAAACCAACACAATCTCACGGCAATTCGTAACTTTTTGATTTAGTGGCTAATTTGTATGAATTCGTACGATCTAATTCGTACGATTTAGTACGATTTACTCATCCCCAATGATGGTTGGGTTTAGGGGTGGGGTTAGGTGCCACGCCTCCTTTTTAAAATCATACAATTTCGTACGACTGAACTCTTTTAGCCACTAAGTGAAGTTTAGTTATAAATTAATTTCGAGAGGATCACGTGCTTATGATTGCTAGCGGCTGGATCCGCATTATCCAATTCTCAATGCACCAATCAGACAACTCCTAAGCTACTACAAATACCCTGCGTTACGTACCACCGCTATCTTCGTTTTGAAGAATCCCCCCATCCACCCCTACTCCTCCTTCTTCCTAGATGGGTGACACTGTGCTTAGCACTGTTGCCTCACAGCAAGAATGTCTCTGGTTCTAGGCTTTACCAAACCAGCAGACATTTCTGTGCGTAGTTTGCATTTTCTCCCCGTGCTCACGTGGGTTTTCCCCGGGTTCCCCGGTTTCCTCCCACCGTTCAAAAAACATGCAACATAAGTTAATTGACTAATCCAAACCGGCACTATAGACATGCTCCTAGTAAATGGTTATCTCTCAAGAGCAATCACTGGCTGTTCATTGGTTACTACAGCGGGGGAGTTCTCGAGATCTACCTGAGCTCAAACTCCCCTCTCGCCTTGCACCAACAAGCTTATAATTAATCATCAGCTAAGTGTGAACTCTTGAAACTGACAAAACGTAAAATACTTAAGTTTTCTCGTGAGATCAGGCTGGAACAAACATAAGAGGTTAAATCATCACACAAGTGATCATGTCTCTTCAGAAGATGCAACTCAAACTGCTTGATTTATTTTATGCATAAGAACTTTACACTCTCAGAAATAAAGGTAGAAAATCTGTCACTGGAGCGGTCCCTTTCCAAAATGTACGTTTTTGTTTCTAATAGGTCCTTAAAGGTACATGTACAAACAAGTACAAATGTGTACCTCACAGTACCCTAAAGGTACAAAAGTATACCTTAAAGGTACTAATGTCCACCTGTATGGTAAAAAAGTGTGCCTTTTGAAAAGGTACCACCCAAGAGACAGATTTTGTACCTTTATTTCTGAGAGTGTAGGTGAACAGACTTTCAATGGTAAGAAAAATCTGTCAGGTTTCATTAAAAACATCCTAATTATGAATAAATGAAGAAGAACGAATTGCTTAACA
Source organism: Danio aesculapii (assembly GCF_903798145.1). Classification (NCBI taxonomy): domain Eukaryota; kingdom Metazoa; phylum Chordata; class Actinopteri; order Cypriniformes; family Danionidae; genus Danio; species Danio aesculapii. The sequence goes on along the minus strand of NC_079445.1, from coordinate 3,257,602 downwards.
AATTGTGGGTTTAAATGGACATTTTTGCATTCTAAAAAATGTAAACGAAATGACAAATTAGCTCCTTTTTTCAGGTAAACAACCCCCTTTCAATGAATATCTCGCAAAATCTGTTTAAGCCTGTGAGTGATGATATTCTCCTCTGCTGGAGACACGGCTACAAGAATGATTTCTCTCTGTTCTTTCATCCGTTGTTTAATGTGACAGTTATTTCTCTGTATAAAAGCCTTGCGCACTTTGTGGAGGAGACAGAAACAGCGGCAGAAGAGGCGGGGGGCTCCTGCACACCTGCAGAAGTGATGATGCCCCCCTATAGATACTGGACGTCCCTCCTGCTGGCCTTTGGCTGTAAACAGCTGAATCACTGGTCCTGTGTCTTGATGAAGACTTCACACACTCCTCCTGTCTGTCTCCAGTGCTCGGCTATTCTCTATAGTGTGATGAAAGATATGATTTCCATCACTCACGGCTTCCTGATTGTCCTTCTGTAAGAGTATGATGACAGGCTCCATGCGTCAGAAACAAGTGTAATGTCCTGTTGTTGCAGAAAGCAGACGGAGAATAATGACCGTCCGTGTAATTAGTTCTTTGGGGCCTCTTTTCCTCCGTTAACACACATATCTCACTCTCTTTGGGCTGTTTTTCTCCTTCTGAGTGATAAATGGTCGCTTGTTGTCGCGTTTATAAGCTTGCTAAGCTGCGCTGGTGTTGTTTCTCCAAAAAATCTGATTTATTACTCATTACTCGTTACTTCTTTCAAATGTATAATGATCACTTATGGGCCAGATAGATTCTGCGGACATTTTTTATCTATTTCTGTGCAGAATTTTATGAGGAAATAACAAAAAAATCTGCATTTAAAGTAACTAAAATTTTAAGACATGAAATCAAAAATTATAAGTTTTAAACGGGGCGGTAGCTCAGTGGTTAGCACTGTCACCTCACAGCATGAAGGTCACTGGTTTGAGTCCCGGCTGGGTCAGTCGGCATTTCTGTGTGCAGTTTGCATGTTCTCCCCATGTTGGTGTGGGTTTCCTCCAGGTGCTCCCGTTTCCACAGTCCAAACACATGTACTGTAGGTGAATTGGATGAACTAAATTGGCCGTAGTGTATGAGTGTTTGAGTAAATGTGAGAGTGTATGGGTGTTTCCCAGTACTGGGCTGTGGCTGGAAGGGCATCTGCTGCGTGAAACATATGCCAGAATAGTTGGCAGGTCATTCCGCTGTGGCGACCCCTGATTAATAAGTGACTAGGCTAAAGAAAATGAATGAACTGTTGTTTAAGGTTTGCAGTGCTAATCTAAATAGATCCACTTACTTGGTAAACAAAGCAAATCTTTCATTTATTATATCTACTAAAGGACAGAAAATGTTACTTTACAAACTGTATTGTAAATAAATCATATAAACAATCGAATATTTGCATAGTGGCCATTTGCATAGTTTATAATATTACTAATTTAAATAAAAACCGAACATATATGTCTGATAATATTTTTTCTTCTGGAGAAAGTCTTATTTGTTTTATTTCGGCTAGAATAAAAGTAGTTTTAAATTTAAAAAAAAACATTTTTAGGTCAAAATTAATAGCCTTTAAGCTATTATTTTTCCCCGATAGTCTACAGAACAAATCATCTTTACACAGTAACTTGCCTAATTACCCTATCCTGCCTAGTTAACCTAGTTAAGCCTTTAAATGTCACTGTATAGAAGTATCTTAAAAATATTTAGTCTAATATTATGTGCCGTCATCATGGCAAAGATAAAGTAAATCAGTTATTAGAAATGAGTTATTAAAACTATTATGGTTAGAAATGTGTTGAAAAGTATCTTCTTTCTGTTAAACAAAAAAATAAACAGGGGGGCTAATAATTCAGGGGGGCTAATAATTCTGACTTCAACTGTATAACCCCAAAGCAAAGAAGATTTACTTTGACTTGTATTTCATTCCCACGAAATATTTTGTTTTGTCTGGTCAACTTCATTTCATTTGTAAATATACATCCTTTCCTGTCATTCAGACCTGCAACACATTCCAAAGAGAAGTAGGGACAGAAGCAGTTTAGGGCAGTAATCAGGTAAATTGGTTAAATAATGCTGCGATTTGAAACAGGAGATGTCAACAGCTGGTTGTTGTGATTAATACAATATAGAATCCAAGAAAGGTCTAGTCCTACAGGAGCAAAGATGGGTCGAGGATCGCTTAAATCAACAAATGCCAGTGAAAACTGTACTGTGCCAAAAGGAAGCCCTATGTTAACAGTGTCAAGAAGCGCCATCTGGGATGGACCATCACACAGTGGAAACGTGTAGTGTGGTCAGATGAATCAGTATTTTAGGTATTATTTGGAATAAGTGGACATTATGTGCTCTGGTCTAAAGAAGAAATAGATCATTCAGACTGTTACCAGCAACAAGTCCAAAAGCCAGGGTCTGTCATGGTATGGGGTTATGTCAGTGCTCTTGGCAAAGGTAACTTGCACTTCTGTGATGCATCATTAATGCTGAAAATACATAGAGATTTTGGAGCACAATATGCTGCCTTCTTTTCCAGGCACGCCCATGAATATTTCAACAAGACAATGCAAGTCCTGGCTGCGGAGGAAGAGGATACAGGCTCTTGAATGGCCTGCCTGCAGTCCTAACCTGTCTCCAATAGAGAGTGTGTGGCACATTTTGAAGCACAAAATGCAACAATGAAGATGGTTAAGGTGTTGCCCACCTTAAGACTTCACTGGAAAATGTATAAAAATATTCATTTTCAAAATAGGGTGTACTCATTTATGTTGAGCACTCTATTTATGTAAAAATTAAACATACTTTAATAGACTTGGTAAAATTTGTGAAAACTGTCTGGAACATATTTTATTGGCCAGTATCAGTAGCTAGTAAAAAAAAATTCAACCACATTACTAACTGTGTTAAAACCATTTTAAACCCCCTACCAATCAGACCACACTGGGCTTATGAAAGGGGCGGGGCTTGTATAAACTCAATCAGAGCTTTGCAGACAATAATGCAAAAATTGATTCAAGACTCACGATGCGTTACGTGTATAATTTTACTCGTTGCGTGTCCAGTGGGGGTGACACAATGGCTCAGTGGTTAGCACTGTCATCTCACAGCAAGAAGATCACTGATTCGAGTCTCGGCTGAGCCAGTTTGCATGTTCTCCCCTGTTGGCGTGGGTTTCCTGCAGTGTAATTGAATTGAATAAGCTAAATTGGCCATAGTGTATGAGTGTGTGTGAATGAGTGTGTATGGGTGTTTCCCAGTACAGGGTTGTGGTTGAAAGGGCATCTGCTGCGTTAAACATATGCTGGAATATTCGGCGGTTCATTCCTCTGAGGTGAACTCTAAAATAGAGACTAAGCCGAAGGAAAATGAAGTGTGCATAGGTTGTACACTTGTCATTGCGGTGCATTGTGGGATTGATAGAGTGTCCACTATGGTTTCGGACATCACTACAAATGGCTGCTCTCTCAAATAGTGCACTATTTAACGGTATAGCAGGAGATTTCAGATACAGCCTTTGTGTCTCTGTGATTAATGTTGCTTGTTTGTATGTTCATGAGTGTGTAAGGAGCGCTGATGGGTTTGTTTGCACTATAAAGCAGATCTTGTCTCTCTTGTGAAGTGAATTGGTGTGGTTTCATCCGCCCGTAAGATGTGTTTGTTGGTGTGTTTTTTTTCAAGTTGATTGATGCAGCTGCTGCCACTTAAATTGCAGCGCAGCTGAATCATGAGCAATGAAAGTAGCAAACGTGATTTTGTGTTGATTAGCGGATGATGTTAAAACAGTGGTCTCGAATGTCATCGTGAAACATGTACAGTATAAAAGTAGGTTTTCTGAAGTACAAAAAGAGTGATGAATATAGACGCTGGATGTATAAATTGATCTGCCATAAACACAGATGTTGTCCGATGATAATATATGAAATTTTTGGTCAATGATTTGATTAATATTTTGTTTTCCATTAATTAAAGGCATGACATGTACGGCTTAGTTTATTTATATAGCACATTTCATTCATACACAGTGGCAATTCAAAGTGCTTTACATAAACAGGAATAAAAGAGACAAGTATAAATAAAATAGAAACACATGATACAAAAACAGATGAAAACAGCGTACAGACATTTTTCCATATTTCCAAAACACAGGTGTATCATATTTTCTCACTTTACTCTAGGACTTCCCCATTCTGGTGATCACCCCACCCCGGTTGACTTTTTCGGTACCTATTAATCTATTGAACGTCTCCAACAGATTCGATTTTTCACCTAATGTCAAAAAGTTAAGCTTTACAGCTCTAATTACTATTTATTCATTGTAAATAAACAGTTAAATGGTCAGTAATATGTTTTATTATTATTATTTACAAAAGAAAAAATAAACAGTATACATTAGCAGCTAATAAATTGGCAAACAGTTCAGCTTATTAAAATTAATAGCTATTATAAAGAAATAGAATCAAGTTATCAAATCTCAATCTTTTCTTCACTGTATAACTTACACATTCTGATTAAAGAGAAGCGAATGAATCTCAATTATTTAAATTTTTTATTTGATTACATTAAATAACGGGTGTCACATTAAAAATGCACACACCTAATGTTATTATGAAAGCTTTCGATTGCTTTCCTAATTTTCATGCTCATTTAGGACAAAATTAGTCGTGTTTGAAAAAACCCCCACCAAGATCGCCATCTTTAGATGTCATTATTAATAATTATGTGTGTATGTCTGTTCAAACACGCAACCAAAACCCATTCGCTTCGCTTCAAATTGCGTGTACAGAATCCGTTTGGGAAACACTGTCTATTTATCACTATGGAGAGCGTCTGCTGACAGATGATTGTTTTGAGGAGGGGTGACGGCACTTGTAATAAAAAGGAAAGTGAATCTCGCCGTTTTTATATTTATTTTTCATGTGTTTTCATGCCTGAATAAAATGAGCACAGAACAGTCTCACATCTAAGAGCAAGGGGCGGCCCCTGGTGGTTCGGCGGTATGGGTTGCGTATAGGGACGATCGGGTTTCCGATGTTTATTTGCCACCCTTCATAGAAAGACTGAAAATACGGGAGAAATACGAGAAAATACCTTAACGGGATGATAGCGGGATAGAACTGTAAAATACGGGAGAATCCCTGGAAAAACGTGAGGGTTGCCAGGTATACAACATGTATATATGCATGTATTTGTGATAATAGCGTGCATTATGGATGGAGATGGTGAACTCATATGGGGTGCGTTTGTGTGTGTGAGAACCAACGTGCTGATGGCGGACAAGTGCACCCGAATCGGCTCAGGCTTTTATGGATTCCTTAGCTAAGTGAATGTGTTTGATGTATAAGAACACTGTTTATCACTCAGGGACAAGTCACCTCATCACATACTAGCATGATAATAAGTAGTTGAACACTTGAGCTCATCATTTAAATGATTAACTAATGCAGGATGAAAAAGACTACAACTCCCATCATTCACGGCATCATCACACTATGCCTTTGTTTATTGCAAATACATGCCCTCTAGTGGCCAAACGTACTTACTGTGCCTTTAATCACTCATAATGCACTTTTAATATTGTATAAATGATCTATTATCCAAAATCTCATCCACTTCTGTTGTGTGTGTGTTGATAGAGCTCCGCCTACAGTCTCCTCTGATTGGCTGTGATTGATTTCCTCATGACTAGTGTGGGTGTCTCTGGCATCTGTAGGATATGGTGTTCGCCTATAGCACTTATATTATTAAACTTCACAACAGAAGGCATAGAAGACTTGATTATTTGATTATTCTCTCTCTTCCCATATGGCAGTCGTCTTCATGATATACAGGAGCGAAGTGATTAAATCTTAAGAACTGTAAATACATGCTGCTAATTTTAGATCACGTTCATCTGCTTCATCACATTCAGCAGAGACCACAAACAAGAGCTCGGGTAGATGTTAATGTTTAAAATAGAGAATATTACCAAAATAAATATGGCTACACTTTATGTTTAGGTTTTCAATTAACCTTTAATTTAAGGTGACGTATTTGCACATGTTCTATGCACTTACTATAGTAATTACAATTAATATAATATGAATAATTCTGAATAATATCTTTGAAGGAGCTGTTGACATGAAATTGAAGCAGATTTTGGTAAAAGCCCAAACAATCCAAGCATAAAAATAAAACAAAACAACTTGTCTATCAAATCTGAGCTTTATTTTGTATTCTCTATTGGATTCAAGTCAGGTGATTGGCTGGGCCATTCTACAGCTTGATTTTCTTTCCTGAAAGCATCTGAGAGTTTCCTTGGCTGTGTTTTGGATCATTGTCTTGCTGAAATGTCCACCCTGGCTTCATCTTCATCCTCCTGCTAATGTAGATGTTGGACTGAAGCAGCTGATATTCATTTACACTGAAGAAGGGCAAAGGGTTGCTGAGAGATATCAGCTGCTGTCTGGGCTTTCACTACCTTTCTACACCTCCCTTTCTTCATGTGTTCAATACTCTTTTTCCCCTGTGTCGTTATATTTTATTACACATAACTGAATTTGTAAATTAATTAGATTTGTTTTCTTTGCATATACAGATTTCTTTGGTTGCGCTCAACATCCTGTGAAAGTTTCAAGTCAACAGAACCTTTAGAAATATGTTTTCAGAGAAAAATGGTGACACTGTAATGGATTTAAACTACATCACCTTCAAAATAAACATATTAATTAATGTATTTACTCTAAGGTTAGACTGTTAGGTATGTGTGTTACGTTTAGGGTTAGTTGGATATAATTTAGCTTAATTATTTGTAATTACTACACTAAGAATATGTGTACACATTAAAATAAAATGTTACCAAAAATGTGAATCATCACTGGGTGATAAGAAGCAAATGCTAATTTCATAATGAATCTGCTTTATCAAATCCGTCTTTCATCAGAACTACAAGCAAATGCTTATGTGCGCTGTAAGCAATGATGTTGCCAGTTAGTTATCACAACTTAATTTTTTTGTGTTAAGTTAACTTATCTAGATTGAATGTGTTGCTTTTACTTTGCTGCATTTAATAGACTTAAAAAGAAGAGTCAGCTGAACTCATATACATTAGTTAACTTGACTGCGTTAAACATCTGAGCTTTAAATATGTGCAAATGAAAACATTTGCAAGTCCTATCAACATCATTCTTAATTACAACTACTTATCTATTTAATTTAACTTAGACCACGTACATTACACTTGAGTCCTGTCAACTTTAACCAGTTAAGACAACTTCACTATTTAAGTGAAGTCAACTTAAAAATTAAGGCTGCACAAACACTAAGTTGAAACAACAAGAAAGAGTTTTACAGTGTGGATACTAATGAGATATTTAAATGAGATCACACTTTATTTTAATGTAAAATTTACCCTATTAGCTATTAAGATTTTAATTTAACAAACAACTAATGAGCTGAGTTATTAATAGTTAGTATGGTAGTAGTTGGGTTTACTGTAGGTATTAGGCAGGATTAGAGATGTCAAATAATATCAAATTTCAAATATCAAATAAATGCTAATAAAGAGTGAATATCTTAATAATAGGCAGATAATACGACATTAGTAAATAGTGTTATCTTATAGAGTTACCTTAAAAAACAAACAAACAATATAGCTGTTTATATGTTCAGCTGTATAATATGTTATTGCCATAGACTGTAAAATATATGGACGTAGCATCCGTGACGTCACCCATAGGTTTCTGAACACTGCAAAAGAAGCTACAAGTAGGCGCGGCTAACCGTCGCCATTTTGTTAGCGCGCCATCACACTCACGGCGGGATACCAAACAAGGGCAAAGAGGCGGAGAGTGAGCGGAGCTACAGACACCTGCTAGCACTTTGCTTAGACCTGGCAGACAGACTTTACTTTGGGAGAAATGCTTGATACTCTATTACCTGCGACTCGTTTGTGTTCTGACCACATGTGCTTGGCTGTACACTATATCAATAAAGTGTTTAGACTTTTAAAAACACTGTAGTAACACATTGAGCCACTAAACATTGTTCTTATGCCGTTTTTCTACAGGAGGAAAATGTGAATTACTTCCAAACACTTCAGATATAGTGTGTGTTAGTAAATGCAAGACTATTGATGAACTCCAGCATAACACTGTATGATAACGCTTCAGATGACTGTTCTAGAGCCTACAGCTAATCAATCTGTCACATTCTGTAGTGCTTTACAGGTCTAAAGAAAAATGTTAATGATAAATGATCTTAAATAAAACAAATACATTTATAGAGATGGTATACAAGTATATAACTTTACTCACATGGGAAACGAGGCCACAAATGGTTTGTGAGCACAATTAAATGCACACAGCATCCCATATCATCTGATAATTGTAAGAAATAAGCCCAAAAGGCAGCTGACTGTGTAAAGCCACATAAAACAAAACAAAAATACGATGAATCTGCCAAGATCAGTGGCTAATCTGCCGGATTCAGCTGAGGTGAAGTGACGGCGACCAGCGAGACCTAGCTGTCACTCAAGTGGCCACGCCCTTAATTATGCAAACTTAATATAACCTAATATAAAGGAAACGGATGAGTTATAAAAAAATTCACCCCCTCACAGTTGTCATGGAGGGTAATAATAGCTATATGAACCAAAATCGTTCTTTGTACCAGGCTGTAAACACCTTTTTTTCTGCTGTAAAGTTGGCCAATCTAACAGTGGGCTCAATTGCAATTTGCTCTATTATGGAGCCAGGACTAGCGGAATTTCCATGAATTGCAGTTTCAGTTACTTCCGTATTGGCTTCCCGAGAGAGAGCGGGAGGTTGCCGCTTGGTTATTGCACAATGGTGTGGATAAATATTTAAGCTTTGGCGGTAAGATTTATTTATTTTTCCTGGAAAAAGAAGGAAGGATAATCAAGGAAGATGAAAGGTGAAGATGAAAGAGTTTTCCGCAGCTGTGCCAATGACTCAGTTTGCCGCCGGATTCTTGCTGCGAGAATAGATTCAACACTATATTTATGGTTCATGCTGAAACCAAATCATCTCTTTCTTTTACACTCTGAATAGCAGTGTGACAGTTCTTTTACTAACACATGTATGTTAAAGAACTTAAAGCAACCCACGCAATCATTCCATATATATTGCACTTCAGAGCTGTGTCTATATTCTGTGCATAATCACAGTAAATGTCACTGTATACTGTACTGCAAAAGGCTAATCCTATACATTTCTAATTTGAAATGTACAATATTGTTTTTTAAATGATGAATAAGATTGCTTTCGTCATCATTTTATTCTTTTATTCAAATGTCCTTTCAAAAACTTGTGGAAACAAAAGTGATAAAATAATTCAGAATAAATTATTATTTTTATAATGAATATTTCTGTAACATAACTTGTAAAAAGTTAGGCATAGAAAATATTTGTAAAGTAAACAAGTCTCCTTGCATTTCTCTTTTTCTGTTCCTTTGGTTTATTCTTCCTTTTTTTGTGTAAAACTCTTTTGCCAAACAAACTTTGCCAAATCCAGCTTTTGTTTGTGTAGTTTTTGTCGTTGGTGTTTTTGAAGCATTCATTGTAACAACCTGTTTACCTCTAAACAACACTTAAAAGCGCTCTGCATATGTAAGACGCCTCGGTGTGTGATTCACAAGGGAATACAGAAAGCCGAAAGGGACAAAACTTTCACACTTCATTTTTCTCAGTTTTTAACTCTTATTTAGCTGCTCTGATTGTGTGTGAGAGAGAGAGTGTGTATGCATGTATGTATGTATGTATGTATGTATGTGTGTTTGTTTATATATATATATATATATATATATATATATATATATATATATATATATATATATATATAGATAGATAGATAGATAGATAGATAGATAGATAGATAGATAGATAGATAGATAGATAGATAGATAGATAGATAGATAGATAGATAGATAGATAGATAGATAGATAGATAGATAGATAGATAGATAGATGTAGGTGCTAGATGGGCTGGTCTGAGTATTTCAGAAAATGCTGATCTACTAGGATTTTCACACACAAAGATCTCTAGATTTTACAGAGAATGGTCCGAAAAAGAGAAAATATTCAGTGAGCGGCAGTTCTGTGGGCACAAATGCCTTGTTGATGCCAGAGGTCAGAGGAGAATGGCCAGACTGGTTGCAGCTGATAGAAAGGCAACAGTAACTCAAATAAGCACTCGTTACAACCGAGGTCTGAAGAAGAGCATCTCTGAACACACAACACATCCAACCTTGAGGCGGATGGGCTACAGCAGCAGAAGACCACACCGGGTGCCACTCCTGTCAGCTAAGAACAGGAAACTGAGACTAGAATTCACACAGGCTCACCAAAACTGGACAATAGAAGATTGGAAAAACGTTGCCTGGTCTGATGAGTCTCCATTTCTGCTGCCACATTCGGATGGTCGGGTCAGAATTTGGCCTCATCAACATGAAAGCATGGATCCATCCAGCCTCGTATCAACGATTCAGGCTGGTGGTGGTGGTGTAATGGTGGTGGTGATTTTCTTGGCACACTTTGGGTCCATTAGTACCAATTGAGCATCGTGTCAATGCCACAACCTACCCGAGTATTGTTGCTGACCATGTCCATCCCTTTATGACCACAGTGTACCCATCTTCTGATGGCTACTTCCAGCAGGATAACACACCATGTCATAAAGCGCCAATCATCTCAGACTGGTTTCTTGAACATGACAATGAAATCACTGTACTCAAATGGCCTCCACAGTCACCAGCTCCCAATCCAATAAAGCACCATTGGGATGTGGTGGAACGTTAATCAGGTTTCAACAAAATTTAAGCTATACAACGATTAACTTAATATTTTTAGTCAGTTTCTTTGATGTAAGTTGAAAAAAGTAGAAAAGTTAATTTCATTCAACTAAATAAATTAAGGCAGCAAGATTTTTTTTACAGCGTATGATAATAAATATGAACAGCACACACACAGACACACACATTGCATGTGAATAATTGCGATTAATCTCTTGTCAGCACTGCATTATTTGTATCCAATTTGATATTCCAAAAACAAGCAAAAAGCCAAAGTTCAAACCGCACTGATCTGGAGTCTGTGAGCAGCGGGTTTGAGCCAGAATAAGAAAACTTGAGGTCAAGAGATGTTAATTGCTCTTATTTAGCTGCATCCTATTACTCAGCCTGCAATACTCCTTTTGAATTTTAATTAATGCGCCATTTGTGTTTGTGACTTCCTACAGGTCACCATTACCCTCATAACAGTTAAACCCATACTGATTATGTTGGACAACTTCTGGTTTGTGAATAAAGCTGTGGTTATGATGAAGACTGTATTTAAAAAATATATATATCTGAACAACGTTTACGTCTGACCTATTTCATAAGCTGCGTATTTTATGTATATAAATTATGTTTAATAAAAGGCTGAATAAAATGGCTTTTCTCACAGTTTTTTAAATGTGTTGGTGCATTTTCTACTGTAACAGAAAGTGAGTCTAGCATTTTTGCATTTATAACGTAAGATATTTATACTGTACCTAAAAAAACGGTAGTGTATTTTCCAAAACTAGGAATGAATGTCCACTGCTGTGATGAACTAACAGTTTTGCATTATAGAATAATACATATTTGCTCTGATGTACTCCATTTAGATTTTATTCATTCATTCATTCATTTTCTTTTCGGCTTAGTCCCTTTATTAATCTGGGGTCGCCACAGCGGAATGAACCGCCAACTTATCCAGCATTTATTTCATGCAGCGGATGCCCTTCCAGCTGCAACCCATCACTGGGAAACACATACACACTTATTCACACACACACACTTATATACTACAGACAATTTAGCCTACTCAATTCACCTGTACCGCATGTCTTTGGACTGTGGGGGAAACCGGAGCACCCGGAGGAAACCCACACGAATGCAGGGAGAACATGCAAACTCCACACAGAAAGGCCAACTGACCCAGCCTAGGCTCAAACCAGCCTTCTTGCTGTGAGGCGACAGCACTACCTACTGCGCCACTGTGCCGTCCTTTAGATTTTATTATTATTTAAATTCATTTTTTAGACTTTATTTATTATTATTATACAATTATTATCCTAAATAAGTAAAAGAAAGAAATCATTTCTAAATGTAACTGGAAAACAATGTAAAGACTGAAGATCGTTTAAGAAATCTTTTCCATAATATATTAAATTCATTAGAAAATTCTATAGAACACAAAAAATATGTTTTATAGAATTATCTGTTGTGTATTGTCTTAACCCTGACTCATGGCAGAGAATTAGGTTTATTAAGTCTTACCTCCCTGACTTGGCATCCCTCCTTTCTGCTTCATACAAAAAAAAAATAATCAGGATCCGTGTTAAGTCTAAATACAATCATATTATTTAAACTTTAGTTTTGTCGACTTCCAAAACTCACTGCGTCCAGACACCTCCACATAAAAGGCTGTTACGCTGGTTTCACAACGCGTGAGCAGCGCGGCATGCATGTTTACTGTGTGTTCACACCGAAGGCGGTGAGAGCGCCACAGGTCACTCTGGCCGCCCTGGCGACAACGCTGTCTACTTTCAGCTCCGGCGGCAAGAGCGTCAAAATTCGCTACACTGATCTCGTATTTACAGGGGCCGTTGCAGCATATCAGTGACATTCCTGCATAAAACACGCTTACTAGCGTGATAATGTTGCGCACTTTTTATCAAATTCCTTTAACAATGGAAGATCGAGTTGCATGTGGTGTGGCTCCACTTGATTATACAATACGTCCATATGTCTGAAATATCCTGAAGCAGCAATACTGTTTTGTTCTGTCGCATGAGATTCCCGCTTTTTTAAAGAAAACTATATACAACATTAATGCACATCAGTAACTCGCCAGTAACTTATTTAATGCATGTTCCTGTAAGAAAACATTGCAAATAATTGGAAATCCAACGACCGCAATGATCAAACCCCGGGGAACAACTGTGGTTGGAACCAAAATTCACAGCTCTGTGTTCTCTGGACTCCTCTCAGCCGGTGGACTTCTTCATTTCGATTGCTTGTCGCCGAACCGCGTCATAGCTCATTACCATGAAGTTAACTTGATTTCAACTTTCCTTGACGCCCACACCAACAAAGACGTGCTGCACTGCTCCTCGCCGCCGGCTCTCACTGAAAATGAATGATATCCGGCTACTTTGACGCTCTCGCCGCTTTTGATGTGTACAACCAGAATTCAAGCAGGAGCAGTGCGAGAGGCGCGCGGGTATGTTTTCCGCGCACATGTGTCAGTTTGTTTTTGATTAAACTACAATGCTTTCACCAGCGTTGGTTTGGTTGCACATAGAGAATAACGTCTTTATGTTACAAATAACAAATAAACAAATAAACGTCTTTAAAACTGCGTTATTATAACAAACAAAAATATTTCGCAGGGATTTTTCTGCGTGAGAAAATGGCTGCGTGGTGTGACAGCTTGAGATTATTGTCAATTGTCAGTTGGCAGCTTTGCTGAAATGAATAGAAATGCTAACGTGCTAATGGTACTTCAGCTGCTTCTGAGATGAATGCAAATGCTAACATGCTAATGCTACTTCAGCTCCCTCTGACATGAATGCAAATGCTAACATGCTAATGCTACTTCAGCTGCCTCCGAGATGAACGCAAACACTAACATGCTAATGAACAATGTTGTGAACTAAGTCAACTTAACAGTTCCAAGTTACAACGTGGTTACTTTAAGTAAATTAACCAAGCGCTTACAGTGTACCTACTGATATTTATGAACCATGACAACCGAAGTCAAATTGAGCCAAAGCGGTAGAGATTATGTAGTCTAAACCTAGCATTAACTTCCTCCTAAACAGTCTCCTGATCTACTAAAGAGGGATAGAAATCGTTTAATTCTGACACTCAATAATAACATGGCCTTTCAGGAAAGGAGTGGGAGATGAAAGTTTGACTCTCAGATAAGATTCTCAGTAATAACAGCAGTTCATGTAAAGAAGAGAGAAAGCACTTTGGTTCTTAATCTAAGCGTCTACACGTCTCCATCTCGCTTTATCTCCACAGGCTTTGATCTTTACATGACAATAAATCCGGAGCATCAACTTACTTCAGCTTCTCAATAGTGGAAAAGCTTCAGTCGCACACAATGAAACAAATCTTTTGAGCAGCTCAGTTTACATGCAATTGCTTTTCATATATTATACTTATAGTGTATAGTAGTACACGTTTGACTCTTCTGAAGCATTAAAATACCATAATATGTTTGCAGCTACTTAGGAAATATGCTAAGTGAACATACTTGTCTGAAAAACAATGCTAAAGTCAGTAATTCTGCTTTGAAAATTTGCGTTCAGTGTTGTAATATCTGTTTTCGTATTACCTCTATAACCAGCCCACTGCCAGTTTACACAATTATATATTCCCCTGCTGAAAAATCTAACTTAAACCAGCCTAGGCTGCCTAGCTGGTATTAGCTGGTTGACCAGCCTGGTTATAAAGGGGTTTTGGCCATTTCCAAACTGGTTTCCAGCCATTTCCAGCCTGGTCTTAGCTGGTCATTTTCAAGCCTGACCAGCTAAGACCAGCCTGGTTTAAGCTGGATATAGCTGGTTTTGCTAGGCTAGGCTGGTCAAGCTGGTTTAAGCTGGTCATCTCCCAGCCTGACCAGCTAAGACCAGGCTGGAAATAGCTGGAAACCAGCTTGGACATGGTCAAAACCCCTCTAAAACCAGGCTGGTCTACCAGCTAAAACCAGCTAACCAGCCTAGGCTGGTTTAAGCTGTTTTTTTCAGTAGGGTCAGCACCCTCGGTTGCCTTAACAGTGCATTTCATTTCATTCATGAAGGCTGACTCAATGTATGTAGGCACAACAAAAAAAATGTGACCTCTGGAGGACAGAGGCATTCTCTGAAATGAGACACAGATTCAGAATTATAAAAATCCACATGAGATTAATTGTAATTAGCAAATAATTAAATACTGTAAACATAAACATTGGCTGAGCAGCTTACAGCGTATGGCGTTCCTGTTGGTGTTGTCTATCTGGCAACCTCAGGGTGAAAAAAAATATCTCCACTATTTTGAATTTGGACTGCAATACTTAGTACAACCACTAGGTGTTGATCCTACATACTGCAGATTTAAATTGCAACATAAAACTGATATCTCATCTTCTTTATAATATATCTGATAAAGGGAATATTTCGAAATCTTAGTTATTTTCATCTACACTTAATGTCTATGAAATAAATAGAAATGCTAACATGCTAATGCTACTTCAGCCGCACCATGCGATGAACGGAAATGCTAACATGCTAATGCTACTTCAGCCACTCCATGTGATGAACGGAAATGCTAACATGCTAATGCTACTTCAGCCGCCCCATGCGATGAACAGAAATGCTAACATGCTAATGCTACTTAAGCTGCCTCTGAGGCGAATGGAAATGCTGACAAAAAGTTCAGTAAACAGCTGAAATGCTAATTTTATTTACAAATACAATGCAGTCTTGGCGACAAGGTGGCTCAGTGGTTAGCACTGAAGCCTCACAGCAAGAACGTCGCTGGTTTGAATCCCGGCTGGGTCAATTTGCATTTTTGTGAGGAGTTTGCATGGTCTCCCCATGTTGGCGTGGGCGCGGGTGCTCCGGTTTCCCCCACAGTCCAATCACATGCGCTATAGGTGAACCGAATAAACTAAATTGGCTGTAGTGTATGTGTGTGTATGAGAGTCTATGGGTGTTTCTCAGTGCTGGGTTGCAGCTGGAAGCACATCCGCTGTGTAGAAACACATGCTGGAATAGTTGGCGGTTCATTCCGCTGTGGCGACCCCTGATGAATAAAGGGACTAAGCCGAAAAGAAAATGAATGAATGAATAATGCAGTGTTTTGAGGTGTTTTCCTCTTTGTCTCTCTACTTGTGTTTCTTGTTACCTTCTCGGCCGTTATTCATCTGCCATTCACATGCGCACACTTGATCTACAGCACTTTAGCTCTGAATATGCTCAGTGTTTTCCTCTTTTCTCTCACGTCCCTCTTTCATCATCAAAACCCAACCTGCGCCTCATAATTAACGCGAGGTACAATTTCCGGAAGATTAAAGGCAAAACAATTAAAAAGCAGCACAGAAAGGAGGAGGAAATGGAGGAAGAAATGCAGATAGCAGCTTTTGTTTGCTTGTTTTTGGAGGTGTTTTTTTTTCACACAGCACGCGCGAAAAAAAATCCCAAAAGAGAAAAGTAACAAGAGTTTAAGAGTTTATGTTGGAAATATGACAGTTTTACTTTTGTTCTCCCTCAAATATAATGTGTAAATAGTTGATTTGTGTCCTTAAAGCAGATTATTTGACTCTTCACACCTTCTAGGATGATCCCATCTCTTAGCTTTAGAGAGGTCTGAGTTCATTTGGAGAGCTTGAAAATTCACTTGAACCTCTCTGACACCTCAGAAACCAGCCAAATGAGAAACCAAACATGCATCCAATCATTAGCAAACAGTAAGGCAGCACATTATTTTATTTTATTATTGCAGACATTCAGTATTTGATTTAGGCAGTGCTGCATTTATAACTGATTATAACTTTCTTGACATGTGGAAAACACATATATAATGTGCGTAACGGTTTTATTTTCATACTTTGTTAACGGATGATTGTTCATTACTAAATTAAATACTGCATTATTTACAAACAAGTTATTTAAGAGTTATTGGTGGTTTTTAAGATCAACTGTAAAAAAAAGTTGGCTCAACTTAAAAACAACTGCGCAGCCTTACAATTTTAAGTTGTCAACTTTTTTAAAATCAAAAACCACGAACTACCCAAGTACTTTTAACCCAAGTACTGCACTTGATTTTGACTTGATTTAAGCTGTCAACTCAAAAAAAGCTCTGCAGCAAGTCGCCTTACAATTTTAAGTTGATTCAACTTTTTTTGAGTAAGTAAATAATTAATAAACTATTTGAATTGACTTTTTTTTCCAGACATAACAAGTAAAACATTTAGTTACTTTAAGAAGCAGTGCAAGGTTGTAATACATTACTTTTAAAAGTAACTTCCCCCAACACTGCTAATACTTCGCCAAACAAACACAAAATTACAAGGTTTAGCTTGGTTTAGTGTCATAACTACACCCTAAAAATCTTCTTACCAGCAGCCTACTGTTAAAACGTTAGAAATTATTTCAACTAGTTAGCATGTTAGCATTTCCATTCATATAAGGGGGGAGCTGATGTAGCATTAGCCTGTTAGCATTTCTATTCATTTTAGAGGCAGCTGTGCAGTTAAATTATGTTTGCTCATGAAATATTTGATATTTTTTTAGAACAAACTGGTAATTTTGTATGCCAGCCATACTGTACAGTAAATCTGCACTGTATACTGCAAACTGTAGGATCATACCTGTCAACATTGGGATGTGAAAATAAGGGATATGCCCACCATAATAAGGGATTCACCCCGACACCCCCGCCCTTTTAAAAAAATCTCCAAATTACTAAATATGTTCATTTGGAGCTGTTTCATTGTAAATAAACAGTTAAACGGTCAGTAATGTTTTATTATTATTATTTACGAAAGAAAAAAATGAATAGTATACATTAGCAGCAAATAAATTAGCAAACAGTTCAGCTTATTAAAGTTAAAAGCTATTATAATGAAATAGAATCAAGCTATCAAATCTCATCAGCCGTTTCTTCACTGTATAACTTACACATTCTGATTAAAAAGCAACGAATGAATCTCTTATTTATTTAGATTTTTTTCCTTTCATTACATTAAATAACAGGCGACACTTTAAAAATGCACAGATCTAACGTTATAATGAAAGCTTTCCATTGCTCTCCTAACTTTTTATGCTCATTTAGGATGAAAACCCCACCAAGATCAACATCTTTAGATAATATTATTAATTATGTGTATACTGTTCAAACACACACCCAAAACCCAGACTTTCACTGCGCTTCAAATCGCGTGTACAGAATCTGTTTTTGAAACAGCGTCTATTTATCACAATGGAGTGCGTCAGCTGACAGTCACGCACCGCTATATGACTGTTTTGAGGATTGCATACACTGAAAAAAGTGTTGCATGCAAAACTGTTGCAAACAATTCATTTGTGTTGAATTTAAACAAACAAATTAAATTTAATAATGTTCAACTTAATTTGTTTGTTTAAATTCAGCCCAAATAAATTGTTTTACAACCACTCAACGTAAAAAAAATTGAGTAAATCCAAGGAATCATCTTTGAATAATTTTTTTCAGTGTATGAAGACAGAACCTGTAATGAAAAGGAAAGGGAATCCTGGTGTTTTTATATTTATTTCAAAGTGTTTTAGTATAGGGAGGCTCGGCTCTTTAATGTTTATTTGCCACCCTACTGAAAATACAGGAGATATACGGGAAAATACTTTTACGGGATGATAGCGGGATAGAACTGTAATATACGGGAGAATACCGGGTAAAACGGGAGGGTTGACAGGTATGTGTAGGATACAGTCATTTTTTAGGTTGATCCAATGGTTCGTTTTCTGTTTACGGTATGACTGGGATTCAAAATGACCAGTTTGTTTTGAAAAATATCAAACTTTTCATAAGCAACTAAAGCAACAATACTGTAGCTGTGTGGCTGTCTCTGAAATGAATGGAAATGCTAACATGCTAATGCTGTTTCAGCTGCCTCTGCGATGATTAAGCTGTGTTAAGCTGCCTTACCATTTTAAAATCGTTCAACTTTTCTTAAGTAAATGATTAATAAACTATTGGAATGAACTTTTTCAGGTATATAGTAACAGCTACTTTGTGTTAATAAATGCTTTTTACACACATTCCTACTGTTTTATGAGATATATAATTACTGTAAGGGGCGTCACGGTGGCGCAGTGGGTAGCACAATCACCTCACAGCAAGAAGGTGGGTTTCCTCCGGTTGCTCTGGTTTCCCCAACAAGTCCAAAGACACGGGGTACAGGTGAATTGAGTAGTGAATGAGTGTGAATAAATGTGTATGGATGTTTCCCAGTGATGGGTTGCAGCTGGAAGGGCATCCGCTGCGTAAAACGTATGCTGGATAAGTTGGTGGTTCATTCCACTGTGGCGACCCCTGATTAATAAAGAGACCAATCCGAATACAAAACAAATGAATGAATGCATAATTATCGTATTGCTCAGATATATTTTAAACAGAAAAAGGAATGAATGAGGGAGAAAAAATGTGTCAAGGTAAAATAAATGAAACGTATATATTATGCTAAATACTAACATTAATATTTGCCCAAATTCCCTCCATCGTCCCTTACCGATCATGGCCTCCCAATCCTCCCCATCCACTGAATTGGCTGTATCACTGACTCCACTCCACCGATAGCTGGTGCATGGTGAGCGCACTTACGCCATTGTTCTGTGGCTGCCATCGCATCATCCATGTGTATACTGCACACTGGTGGTAGTGTGGAGAGGAACCTCCCTCCTCATGACTGTGAAATGCTTTGGGTGTATGGCCATAGACAATAAATGCGCTATATAAATACACATTACATTACATCTTTAATACTAAATAAATTATTTATTTTTAATACTAAGACAATAAGTACAATATATTCCATTCATCTTAAAAAATCCCACCATGTTTTCGGATATTAGCAGTTGTCCACATTTTTAATGTAAATTTTGATGTCATTTTTTTTGAGAACCCAACTTCCCTTATTAGTATTCAAATTTATTTAGATTAATTCACTAATCTCAATCAAAAAACATGTTAAAGAATGGGCGATGCAGTGGCGCAGTAGGTAGTGCTGTCGCCTCACAGCAAGAAGGTCGCTGGTTTGAGCCTCGGCTGGGTCAGTTGGCATTTCCGGTTTCCCCCACAGTCCAAAGACATGTGGTACAGGTGAATTGGGAAGGCTAAATTAGTGTATTGAGTGTGAGTGAGTGTGTATGGATGTTTCCCAGAGGTGGGTTGCGGCTGGAAGGGCATCCACTGCAAAAAACATATGCTGGATAAGTTGGTGGTTCATTCTGCTGTGGTGACCCCGGATTAATAAAGGGACTAACCCAACAAGAAAATGAATGAATGAATGAATATTAAAGAATGTATTTTATAATCTGTAGAGAAGTAGATTTTAAAAGTAACCTCCCCAACCCTGTGTGCATTCTCATACATATTGCAAAACATACAGCAGCTCATTTCATACAGTAACACATTATTAAGACTAAAAACCATAAGGCTAATCCCCATAAGGCTCACATACACGAGTTGGTGGACAGTACATTGGCTCTTGTAAAAGAAGCAGAGTAAATGTGGTGTAGAAGGCTTATTAAAGCGCTGAAAACAGATTGTGGTCTGAGCTTGAGCTCTTTCTCCCCTGAGACTCAGACATATGTGTGGAAAAAAGATGCGATCAACTGAGAAATGAACAGAGAGACCTCACATAGTTTCACTTTAGCTATATCTCCATTTAATTACACACAGCAGTATACTGTATATCTCCAACACCTAACACCCCTCATTATGGTACAGTCCGTCCAGTGCTTAAAGCTGGAGACTGCTGCTCATACAGTATAGGCAGAGTTGAATGACAGTAAAAATCACAGAACTTGCAGAACTCAGCTCATGCAAAACCTTTAAAGAAAAATTGCTGAAATCTTTCCATGAATTGGGCATGAAATAGAGACATTTTATATTATATTATATATTTTTTTATATTTGAGACATTTTATAAATAAAATTTGTTCTTTTTTTAAATACATATTAAAATATATATTTTTATAAGACATCTACGCAATTTACAATGCTTTTCTACATAAGGCTCAAACTAAATGTTATCATTTTTTTCATTCATTCATTCATTCACATGCCGTTATCCCTTTGAGTTTATTAGACGCTCCGCAAGCCTCGAGGAGACGATTTAGCGCATGTTTCCTGGACTCCATGAGCCGGTTATTCCCAAAAGAATGGGTTTTTTTTTGCAAACAATATTGCTATTTGCATTTATATAGAGCTCATGCTAATGCATTTCCAAAACAAAACAAAAAAACAAATATAGTATACTGAATGATCAGATAATTATAGAACTTCCATTTTGTTTATGTGGGTAAACATGCTAAAGGCATTAGATAAACATGCTATTTAATTTTAAAAGAGGACATATGATG
>NC_079445.1:3228949-3231449 GCF_903798145.1 Danio aesculapii | reverse complement strand
TTACTACAAAGCTTTTTCGGCCCAAAATTTTCATTTCAGAGCATCGCTAATAATGGCATAACATTTTTATTGCACTAATTCTATTTCAAGCCTGTCTGATTTGCTCTGATTGAGTTTCTACAATCCCTTTAATATACAAACAGAAAATATGAGACACGATATACACAATATTCAGAACAAAATTACCTTTGGAATCAAAAAACTAGCATCAAAAGTGTGTTTACCGTGACCTCTATAGCACCAAACATCAGCGAATCTTTTCTGAAATGATGTGCTATTTAATGTCAAGCATCTCTCAGCATTTCTAAAAGTTCTTCCTTAGATTTGGCGGGTTCTATTAATTTCTTTTACTATCCAGGTGAATCTCAGACTGCCTATAATATTGCCTGTAGATAATATTTAGGTCTGGACTCTGTGGAGGCCATTTCATGACCGTCTTTGTTTCATCAGCTGTTTTTTTTTCCCTCACAATATGATTTCATTATATTAGCAGCATGTTTGGGATCATTTCTAATGCTGAAAAAGAAAACTATTACAAATTAGGTGCTTTCTAAAATCTGTACTTTTCAGCATTCACAAACCCATCAAATCAGGCACTATTGACAACAGCTCTGGATCAAACCAAGATAGAAACACCAGTATTTTTCATCCACTCTTCCATCTTTCGCTAACTCTTTCATATGTCTAAAACAATTAGACACAAATCCAAGTAAAACCTCTATTATCTGGTTGTATTTTAATAAAGAGAATGAGAAGTAATATATAACGTCATTATACCCTCACTAAAACAACAAATGTAACTGCGGCCTCAGATATTTTTACAGTACTGTATTTAGGGAGGTCTGGATCAGTGTTCTCTGTTTGATAGAATAAATCAATTCTGAGAGCGATTATAAACTTTGATACTTTAAGATATTATACATGCGATACAGTATCTTATACATACTTAAGCTGATACTTTACAGATCTTACACATGCATACACATAACACACTAAAGAAAACATTACAAAGCATCACATGGCCTGTTAAAATGTGGCTTCAATTATTTTAACATGAGCTGCTGTTATAATTCTTCGTGAAATATCTACATTAAATTTAAAATCTAAATAAAATGTGGACAATATATATTTGGATATTTTTGAGAGAGCATTATATGCATGTACATGTTTCAGTTGCACTTTATTTAACAGTATGTGTACTTAACGTGTACTAACAGTCTACTTACGGTACCTAAGAAATGACCGATTTATATAAGGTAATAAGGGTTAAGGTTTGGTCTACGGACAGTATTTTACCCTGTCACAGGATGTATCCACAAAAACAGCACTGTAAAATAAAGTGCTACCATGTTTTCATTCAGGTTACATAAGGATCAAATTACAGCTCTACTTACATGTTTGGAAAGATCAGGACTTTTAGAGTCAACATCGTATCTGAATTAAACAGAGAAGAAGAAAAAAACATTGTTAAAATAGTCACACAAATTGAGCGGCTAATTAAAAGACAGTATAAGCTATAAAAGGCTGACTTCAAAAGAAAACGACTGCCTTAATGGTTAGAGAAATTCTTAAATACACACAAAAATACATCTTTAAGTCTTCTGTGCTTTATGTCTTAATAATAGAGGAACTCTCCGCTTTTTGTAAATATGCTCACTTTACAAATCCTGTAGAGTTAAACAGTTGAGTTTTACCATATTTGAATCAATTTAGTCGATCTTCAGAGTAACACTTTTAGCTTAGCTTAGCATAAATCATTGAAACGGATTGGACCATTAGCATCTCGCTCAAAAAAATGCAAAGTATTTCGATAGTTTTCCTATTTAAAGCTAGACTCTTCTGCTATATCATGTAATAAGCACCCGAAAATAGTCCCCAGTTAGGTACTGTAACATCGCTAAGTAATATAATTGCGCCTGCTTCAGCCATGGTATGGCAGCAAAGTTTCCTGATTATTACGCCAGAACGAGAGTATAGTTCCTACACATATTGACTTAGAAAGTAGCAACTTTTTACTTCCCTTCAGACTTAGTACAAAATGTAATTACAGAGGAGTCAACCTGTACAGTTTATATCTCTGTTTTAACACTTTCCAACAAGAACTTTTTATAAAATTGAAAGGTTTTGTGGGTGTTAAAGGGTTCGTTCACACACAAAAAATTGTAAATTCTGTCATTATTTACTCCACGTTTCAAACATGTTTGAGTTTTTTTCTTCTGTTGAACAAAAAAGAAGATATTTTGAAAAATGTTGGAAACCATCTTTTTTTACTACTATGAATGTTAGTGGCTTCCAGTTTGCAACATTATTCAAAATATCTTCTTTTGTATTTAACAGAAAAAGAAGCTTTTGACTTGAGGGTGAGTAAATAATGAGCACATTTTTAGTTTTTGGGTGAACTATCCCTTTAAAGGTTCCTCAGTGAACCATCAATGCCAATAAAGAACCTATTTTTGTGTTAATGTATGGTTCCTATTCATATTGACCAAGAAAACAGCAA